>NC_142936.1:50906108-50933608 GCF_046866305.1 Octopus bimaculoides | reverse complement strand
AGTTTTGTTTTTCTAAAACTAGAACATGAACTTCTGGTGATTTGTCTGAAAACCAGTCTTTGGTCTCACGCGATTTAAATCCCACTGAAGAACTTGCAACCTGAAATACTTTTGTTTTGAAATCTTCCCATAAATTATTTGGATCGAGATTGATACTCATTAAAGCATCGTGGAAACTTTGCACTATGCTTGGTAATTTGAAGTTTGCAGCATTTAACTTTTTGGGTAACTTAGGACCAGACTGTCGACTTTAGGCATTATCGAAGCATTCACTAGACGAAGGTCAGTCCAGTTCTCTGCTCCTCTCATGGCTCGAATGCTTGAAACGTCTTTCATATCACGTTTTCTAATCAGAATATAATCTATGAGATGCCAGTGCTTAGATCTTGGGTGCATCCAGGAAGTTTTATATTTATTTTTCTCTTAAACAGATGTTGGTAACAACCAGATTATTCTTAGTACAAAACGTCAAAAGAGCTACTCCATTTTTATTACATTTTCCAATCCCAAATCGGCCTAAAACAGGTCATGAAATGTAATCACTTCCAATTCTTGCGTTGAAATCTCCCAATATGACTAGCTTGTCAGAAACTGGTACTTCTTCAATAATTGTGCTAGATTAATCATAAAACTGTCCTAAAGTTTCATCAAGATGAGACGTTGGTACATAAATACTGACAACGGTAAGAAACCTACCTTTAGTCAGTTTTATACGACATGATATGGTTCGTTCAGATATACTACTTGAAAATTCTGCAATGGAGGATACTAATTAATTCTTGCGAGCAAACCCAACACCGGATTCGCTTCGCTGACTCTCAGGTAGGCCTCTCCAGAGGATAGTATATCCAGAAGTAGGTTCGTTTATTTGCCCCTCACCGGAGAGACTAGTTTCAGAGAGCGCAACTATATCAAGGGAATATTGCAGTAAGCTCACTTGCAGTAAGTGCAGTACGCATTTCTGCCCTCTTGTTGAAATTATCATCTAGAAGTGTACATACATTCCAACAGCCAAAATTCAAAGGATGTTTATTTTAACTTCTTGAGGATTGTTTGACCACAGTGGCAGAATGACGACCGAGGCCAGCCTGTGACACACTGGGACACCTTCCGAGCCAGACCTGTTCCCCTGACGTTCCCAAGCCTTTTTGCCATTTATTGAACCTGTTTGAAACATTTCAGAGTAAGTTGCAAGTGCATTTTTAGGTTTCTGCCAAACGATTCAATGAATTTACTAAGATTTGGTGTACAAGAAGTACCTTTGCAGATGAATAATTTCAGTGAGTATAGCTAGCACAGCACTATTATTGGACCAAGAAGACTTTCGCTGGTGTGACATGAGAATTAACAGAACCGGGAAATTCCAAGGCCTCAGGTTTTATTTTGTAGATTTACTTCCCCAAGGTAGGTTACCAACTAAGCTTAATGGGTTTCTACCTGCCCATGAGGGCGGAAGAACACGTGAGTAGTTAACGGCCATCCCAAAATGTGTAAATCCGTATATATTGTTTTTTTTTTATATATTCTTATATGTATGTATGTATATATATATATATATATATATATATATATATATATATATATATATATATATATATATATATATATATATATATATATATATATATATATATATATATATATATATATATATATATATATATATATATATATATATATATATATATATATATATATATATATATATATATATATATATATATATATATATATATATATATATATATATATATATATATATATATATATATATATATATATATATATATATAGGCGAAGGAGTGGCTGTGTGGTAAGTAGCTTGCTTACCAACCACATGGTTCCGGGTTCAGTCCCACTGCGTGGCATCTTGGGCAAATGTCTTCTACTATAGCCTCGAGCCGACCAAAGCCTTGTGAGTGGATTTGGTAGACGGAAACTGAAAGAAGCCCGTCGTATATATGCATATATATATATATGTGTGTGTGTGTGCGTTTGTATGTCTGTGTTTGTCCCCCTAGCATTGCTTGACAAACGATGCTGGTGTGTTTATGTCCCCGTCACTTAGCGGTTCGGCAAAAGAGACCGATAGAATAAGTACTAGGCTTACAAAGAATAAGTCCCGGGGTCGATTTGCTCGACTAGAGGTGGTGCTCCAGCATGGCCGCAGTCAAATGACTGAAACAAGTGAAAAAAAAAGAGTATATATATATATATATATATATATGTGCGTGTGTGTGTTTGTGTGTAGTTTTTAATTTTTTTAACTATATTATTTATATTTAAATCCTATTTCATTTATATTTTTAGATTATATATCTTTTACTTTTTTTTTTCTTTAATGTAAGTATGAGCTGCTCCGCGTCGGACACCGGAACGATATTTAATCTCTCTATGGAGCGTTTGAGTGTCGGATTGTGTCTGGCACGGAATAGCCTACTTCATATATATATATATATATATATATATATATATATATATATATATATATATATATGTATATATATACTCCGCTACCTCAAGATACTCAATGTTTAATTTCAATTTACCTGAAATGCATGCATATTTGTGCGTTTGTGCTTGTCTGGATGTGTGCATGCTTGTGAGTGCTTGTGCTTGCGTGTAAGATAAAATATATAAACCTACGAAACATTTCAAATTATTCAGGAAATTCTGAATTATTTGCATTTGATAGAAAATGCAGCGTAAAAGCAAAAGCTAAGCCACTTACAAGCTGAGAACGTGATACGGTTACAGTTCTTGTTTGAAGTCAATTCATTTTTCCCTATCCTTTATACTTAAATAAGAGAAGGGGAAATAGCATCTATGACCATTGTAGACCTTCAAAAATTGATGGGATTGATGCGGTTCTTGTCCCGCATGAACATCACTAAAATTAACATGGTTGGCGGAAGGAAATATGGGTATGACTCAATAGCTTGCAATAGAGTGAACTCCGCTAAAGGCGCCCAAGTTTTCTGTTATAATTTTGTTATTGTTGTTGCTGCTGCTGTTGGTATTAGTGTTATCATTTAGCCCACAAGTCAGCTTTTATCGAGCAGACGCATAAGGTAAAATGGATGGGCGATGCAAAATGAGTAATTTCTGAACTTCTGTTTTTGTACTTGCTTGAAATTATTATATTGCATTATTGCATCATCATCTTGTCTTGTTGCCTCGTCTTTGGGAGTAAAATTTGGTCGGCATATCTGTTGTTAAAGTTGAGAGTTTGAAACAGAGTTAGGTGAGAGGTGCATTTTTTCAAGGGGTTTTTCCTCAAATTTGACCCAATTGTAATTGAAGTTGCCACTAAAATATCTGTTTTACTGTTTTACTTGTTTCAGTCATTTGACTTCGACCATGCTGGAGCACCGCCTTTTTAGTCGAGCTAATCGACCCCAGGACTTATTCTTTGTAAGCCTAGTACTTATTCTATCGGTCTCTTTTGCCGAACCGCTAAGTTACGGGGACTTAAACACACCAGCATCGGTTGACAAGCGATGTTGGGGGGGGGACAAACACAGACACACAAACATATATATATATACAAATACATATATACTACGGGCTTCTTTCGGTTTTCATCTACCAAATCCACTCACATGGCTTTGGTCGGCCCGAGGCTATAGTAAAAGACACTTGCCCAAGGTGCCACGCAGTGGGACTGAACCCGGAACCATATGTGGTTGGTAAGCGAGCTACTTGCCACACAGCCACTCCATAATTTTTGGTGTTTATCAATCAAAATTCTTTTCTCTAATGGATTCCAAGTCAATTTTTTTTCTCATACAAATGTCTAATCTGATAATTTTCAAAATGTGATATCTAGAGAAAGGGGTAAAACGAGTACTGACTAAATTCAATAATTTGTTCTTTTTAACAATATGATGTGGAAATATATCAGGAAGAAAACTACTCCACCAGAACGTGGAAAGGTTTTTTGAGAATATTTTATGTTAAACTTTTAGATTTAGTTGAGTTTTTGTCTTTTGTATGCTCAAAGAGAACGGCGATAGTTTTTCTGAAATAGCGTTCTGAATATGTTATAATGTTTTTAATACATTTAGAGGAGATCATTTGCTTCGCTAAGTTAACTTTTGTTTAAAATATCTTTTCATCAAAGCCAAAAACACAGTAGATATTATTCCTTGTGCCCCACCCGCAAAGCCATATTTAAGAGCTTTCTTGCCTTCAGCAAGCTGTCTGTTTTTATTTCCAAGAGACAGTATCCAAATGCCTAACACAGCAGAGTATAATTAGAAGGAAACTTAACTACGAGTTTTTACTGTTTGCATGTCACCGAGAGTCTCACTCATGTAATGGTAGTTAAGAAGAAGGTCTATTAGCCCTGCCCATAATGGCTATTTTGAAGGCCTGAGCATCAAACTATCTTACAATGGCAAAGGACTTATTCTTATCAGTGCGAAGAAATCGGATGTTATGACCTTCATGCTTTTTATTGAACCACAATACTGCAGGTTGTGTGAATTCACTGCGAGTAAGAGTCGAAAGTATGTCGAAGTTTCGGTTTTGATATATAGAAGCTTACTTATATAACTAAACCGAATTCCAAGATTTGTTCTCTTCTTTAATTGATATTCATAATATAAATGGAAACCTAATCCACCCTTGCAATCACAACAGTACTAACCACACGTACTTCTCCAACTATTCTTTATCCTCACGTATATATATATGTGTTTGTGAGTGTATATATATATATATATATATATATATATATATATATATATATATATATATATATATATATATATATATATATATATATATGTATGTATGTATGTATGTATGTATATACACACACACACACACCCATAAGCACAAGTGCGAGCATGTACGAATCAATTCATGTGTGCACATCATACATGTATGAAAGTAATTTTAACTCAAGATATTTATTACTGCTTCTTCAAAGTAACTTATTGCGATTCTATTTCGTTTCTCTCTTTCTATATCTTTCTTTCTTTCATGTTCTCCCTAGGGGTGGTGAGCGTTCTAGCTGATGAGATCCTCTGCTTATCTTATTTATGCATTTATTATAAATGTAATATATCTATCATTATACCTTAAAGGGTAGAATTTCAATCAATTCTGTTTCATTCTTAGAACATCGCTATATTTGACTTTAGTACGGCTCCTCGCACATACTAGCTGTGTGTTTCTGTGTTTGGGAATGAGTGTGTGTATATGCGTGTGAGAGTGAGTGTACAGGTGAGCCTCAATATATGTTCACTCCTCTTTTCTTCAGAGTTTGGAACTGAGCAACTGAGGTAATATCTTCGTAATTGCCTAATCTACTAGAAATAACAGTCAAATCACTCTCTACCCTCCGTTAAACAGAAATTCAATAATATGTTTCTGTATTTACACTATGTAGAAAAAAAAACACAATCAAAAACGACTGGAGTGCCTTTAATTAAATGTCTATTAAACAGGCGGATGAGAGACATTAAGTGAAAAGCATAAAATGAAAGTTGAACATAGAGCTTGAGATGACGATGAAGCCTGATCTGAACATGAAGCGTGGGGTGAACATAGAAGATATGATGAACATGGAGAGTGGTATAAACATGCTGTGGGAAATGAACGTAGAGCCTGATATTCGCATGGAGTGGTGGGTATTAACATGGAATGGAAGATGGAAATACAGTGTGGGATCTGAAAGTGAAGTGAAGGTGGAGTATGGAATAAACAGGGACTGTTGGATGAACATGCAGCGTGAAATGAACCTAAGCTTGATCTGAACATGGAGGATGAAACGAGCATGACGTGTAAGATCAACATGGAATAGAAGATGAACACAGACTGGGAGATGAATATGGAGTAATCTGAACGTTGAGAGTGGGGTGAACATGGAGTATGGAACGAACATTGGGGGTGAGATCGACATTAGATGTAAACCACATTATATTTCATTTACGGCTACTTTGCAGTGTAGACGAGTTCAAAGATTTAAGAGTTTATGTAAATCTTCAGCATTTCAACTTATAGACTCATCTCTTCTAAGGCCAACAGAATACTTAGCCATTATTATCAGATAGGTAAATAAATATATGTATCTATAGATTTCTTGAACTACAAATGAACACAATAATTCGGGAGAAATTATTATGTTTGCTACTGATTCAATATAGAAAATCGAATTCAGATGAAGAGTAAAAGAATTATTTTCAATTATTTATTTTCTCCTTTATTTCACAGATGAATGCTATGAGCTAATTACAAATGTAGTATAACGCAATAATAAAGACGATAATCAATAGCTTTACTTATGGCCATTTACGATCAAATCAGTCCAAAGATTGTGTAATTCTAACCAGAAATAAGTATAACTATTTTTAATTACAGTACTCAATACTCTACCCTGTTGACTAGAAGTCTCCTTTGTCATAGCTTTTAGGCTAAATGTTAAGATGCGGAATTTGAAAATGGTTGATTACATAAAGAAGTATGAGCTATGAATTCAAATGAACTAAGAGTATTTCTAGACAAGGTACACCCGCTGTATTTCTAGCAAATATTATTGACTTCTAATGTTGGCACAAATCCAGCCATTTCGAGGTAGGGACTAAGTCGATTAGATCGATCCCAGTACTCGACTGGTAATTATAATATTGACCCCCAAAAGTATGAAAGTCAAAGTTGACCTTGACAACATTTGAACTCAGGCCGTAAAGACGGGCGAAATGTCGCTAGGCATTTTGCTGGGCGTGTACTAACGATCCTACCAGTTGACTAACTTTTTTTAAGCAAATATTTTCAACCATACCTAAGATTAGTAGAGCCAACCATCACTCGCAAGCAAGTATGGCTTGGTAACATGTATCATGCTTTCGCTAATTGTTTTAGATGCCTATGTAGTTATGAGCAAATACAAACATCTCGGACCACAGATTCGTGACCCAGCAGAATATCGGCTATGTAACAGCTAAAAGAAGAGTGGGCTCTACCAACACCAGACAAGTACTCATTATAGCTGATCAGACTGGAATAACATGCGTCATTGTATTTTGCTCAAGTATTCTACTCACCGTCTGGTCGTGATATTGAACTCACAGTCTTATAATCCTGAGCTGAATACCCTAACAACTAGATCATGTTTCTTTAGTTAAATTAATATCGACAATTTAAGCTACAGTTGAGCCTCTTTATATAATCCTTTCTACTAAAGGCTCAAAGCCTGAAATTTGAGGGGAGGGGACCGGTTGATTACATCGACCCCAGTGTTTCACTGGTACTTAATTTATCGACCCCGAAAGTATGAAAGACAAAGTCGACCTCGGTTTTATTTCAACTCAAAACGTAAAGACGGATGAAATGCCGCTAAGCATTTTGTCCAGCGCGCTAACGATTCTGCCAGCCAGCTCGACACCAGATTATGATCATAAATGATCTCGGTTGATTTTGTTCAGCCTAAAGGAGTGCTTTAATCAAGGAAACCGTATAAATTTCGGTCGTTACTATCACGTATCTTTGCAAAACACACGTAATCCAAATCAATATTATTCAATGAGTCTTTCTCAAAGATGGCGAGATGTAATTTGAGGGGGATTTGACGATGTGTGAGCTGGGAAGCATATGAATGTATTTTACAGGTCGCGTGACCACGTAACAATTACAGTAAAGTTGTATGAATTTTCCATCAAATTGTATTTCCAAAGGTTCTAGAAACTTTGCTCAAGGTTGTAAAAAGTTGGAAAGTTGAACCCCAAAAGAAAATCACCTCAGGCACTGCTCGGGACTTTGTCGCTGAATTCCATCTGAAGCTTTTTCTCACTTTCTTCTACTTGTTTTGCTCAATATGCTTTGTACATAATGTTCAGCGATATCAATCTTGGATTACCTTGCAGGCATATACATACAAATATCTTTCTTTATAACCTCTGGCTTTATTCTGTCTATAATCTTTGCACAATTATCACATAACATTATTAACTAGAACATTATTTTTGACTTGAGCATAGTATAAAATTCTAAATATTGCAGACACAAGAAGGCATATGTTTTTTCATATAATTAATTCAATGTACATATGTAAATACTACTGTTGAAATAATTAATATATGGAAATCCGAAACATTAATTGTTGGGTAATTCAATAATGTTCTTCTCGTAACTTGTGAATAGATTAAGACGAACAGTCTTAATGAATATTGGTACTCAAAAATATTGTTTAAAAGTTACCTAGTGCACAGCTTGTTTCCGTTTGGTTGGTCGTGGTATTTAGGCAGCAGTGAGAGGCAGGTGTAAAAAGCTGCCCTCTAAAACATGAATTACCCAGTAGTTAATGTTTTATATGTCCATATATTTATTATTTCAAGCAATCATATTTATATATTTACAATGTATTGGTTGTATTCAAAAGCATGCGTGTTATCGTGCATGTAGTATGTAAAAGTTTACACAGCATGAAATAGATATAGTGCTCTGGTTAGTACTGTTATGTGATAATTGTGCATAGTTATTATCAACTGACGAAAGCAAGTAATTATCTGGAAAGATATTTAAATGTATACAGATAGGTATGTCGGCAAAACAATCCAAAGTTGATTCTCTTTTGACGAACGCAATATATAAAGTGTGTTGTTCAGAACAAGCAGAAGAAAGTAAGTAGACTTATGGAATTGAGTGATAGAGTTTCAAGATGTGATTCCATTTTGGGGTTCAGTACTCTAACTTTTTATAAACTAAAACAAAACTTCTAGAACCTTCGGAAATGCAATTTGATAAAGTCATGCAATTTTACTAGGTTCTTATTATTTACATGCTATGCAATACATAGGCATCTATGTTTTTTGCTCTTGTTTTTTTTTTTTTTGTGGCGATATAATTAAGTTTACAGAACCTGTCATACCTTTTAAAGAAATATAATTAGGCCGTTGTTCTAAACTGAAAATTCAAGCGAGATGGTACGATTCAAGAAGAAAGCCTCACTACACCTCCATTGATGCGATCTTATATGTCATGTATACAGTCTCAGATCACGCCATCACACCATCACTTCATTATGTATTTTCCCACCATCTACGCAACTTCATTTCACACCATTACCACGTCTCTTGGGATATTCTTCCTCTTTTGATCCCGCACAAGTTAAATACCGGTTTCGACTCTAATTTTAACCAATCGATGAGTGGCACTGATGTGCATCCGTGCGTTTTACCAGTCGTCTGCCTGCTTTAAAATAAGCTACTAATTTTCGTATTAATTTTCAAGTTCAGTGAAAGATTTGGCTTTGTTTAATTAATCCACGCAATATCTTGGGTCTTCATATACAATCTGACGTACACACATGTAATTACGCATACCCATACGCAATGTCGCATATATATTATCATTATAACGTTCTCTCTCTACACACAGTTTGTAACTAAAAAGAACGCCTTCACGCACACACATAACCGTGTATAGAAACACACAAGCATACAAACACCACATACACACGCAGACACATCACACACACACACACACACACACACACACACACACACACACACACACACACAACATACACGTATACACACGGTTATGTTAAATTATTGTTTAAAATGTTTCTGTGCAGACAGAGCTCTGGCACTATTCTAACCGTTTGCATTCATATTAACTGTTTCATATTCCGAAGATGAATCGTATTTAACTTTATATTATTTTCTCATTTCTTTCTCGTTACTGTTGTATTTTTCCGCCGAGGTCGATTTTGCCTTTCATCCTTTCGGGGGCGATAAATTTAAGTACCAGTTGCGTACTGAGGTCGACCTAATCGACTGGCACCCTTTCCCATAATTACGGGCCTTGTGCCCAGAGTAGAAAAGATTACTGTTGTGCCATGTATTGAACTGTGTTTTATTGAATATTTTAACTACACGTATACTGATATATATAGCGTGCCTTTACAAAACTTTGCTCGTAATGCTCTCTCTATCTCTCAGCCATAGAGGTCGTCTTACTTTTGAAAGAATAAATTGATCATTTTTATCTACATCGGAAACTTCTTGGCTTTCTCTTTATTGTTCTTGATTATCTGGCATGCCTCTTGCCAATTATATATCTCTGCCAGTCACTTATGAAGTCGTGGGACTCTTTTATTCGTGAGCTGTTTACAACGTACTTATTTACACCAAGATGAACAGGGATGTTTGAGTGTAAAGGGATTTAATCAAGACCCCGAAGAAGTGTTGGTACCCAAGTCTATAAACTCAGCCAGTTGCTTGCTATGTGTTTTATAGCAGCAAATGGCAAACATAACTGCAATGGCTGTAGAGTTAATGCCCATCTACTTAATGTTTGGCTAAATGGGGATGATCGCTGCAAGATAGATCCTTTTAAATATCAAAATGAAATATTCTGGACTCTCAGTTATATTGACTCCTATTATAGCATGGATCGGTCATAGGATTGGTTGAAGATAAGAAGACAAAAGACCAAAGCTAAAACTGCAACACGATGATTTGGATCAAAGCTGCTCACAAATTTACAATCACTTAATACCTTTGGGACTGAAATAAATTAAGCAGTCCACAAACCATGAAACGATTCATTGCAAGTCTGCTTACATATTTTTCGTTGTAAACACACATAGGAGTGTGTTTACATTCTTGTAATTTTCTAACACACACACACCATAAGTACCAGTCAGATGTAAGATGGCAAAACACAGCACGGGACGAAGATACCTTGTTGTAATTTAACCTGACTTTGCTGTTTCTTGTTACAGCCAGTTGATTGTGTCTTTCGTTATCCGCCGAAATAAATAAAGTAAATAACGAGCAAAGTACTTTTGGTTCCATCGAATAATAATCTGTTAAAGCACTTGAAGACAGTGTCCCAGCGTAGCCTAAGCTCAATATTTGAAACCAGTTAAAAATGAATGAAACAATATACATTTCCATACAAGATGTTGACCGAATATTTGTCAACAAACACAACTGAAGGTCTCCACTCTCTGAAAAATACCTAGAATAAGTTTGCCTGTAGTGCTTCACTCTCATAGCAATGACCACAGACGAAGCTGAATTAATTCCTACAAGCTAATAGAATCACAGGACACATTTTTGGTGCGCTACTCTGAGCTAAGTGTATATGATTACTCGAGCCACTGAAAATAAAAGCAAAATTCCCCTTAAAAATCACACCTCTGCTATTTTAAAAATGAAAGGATACACCAGATAGTGTAGTCCAAAAGATACAAAAACACAGCATGTGGTAACACTTCTTTAGTCATAGGTCTGCTTGTTCTGAGCTGACGTAATGCAAAACAACAATGGTGTAGTTACTATTATTGATGGCCGTTGACAATAACCCATTGGTCCTGCCCTATTGTATCTGCATATTGTTAAATGTACTGGGGCGACTGAGAGTTGAGTATCTTTATACCGAATAAAAGGTATCTAGAAAATATCGCTTGGAAGCCAGGGAACATACCATTTCCTTTTATCGATTCCCTATATCAAGAATAGCAGTTCTGTAGAACAGCAAATCTACAGGTTTCCTCTCTCTTCAGAACTAAAATATAATACACAGAAAATACAGTAATATAATGCAGCCAACGTTGTTGACTGCATTATAGCTAAAGCCTTGGCTTTGATAAGGTCTCTCTAGAGTTGTCTCTCTTAGGTATTTCCCATTGATACGGCTAAAAAACTAGAAACATAGATGTCTGGGAATCCGATAGATTAGCAGATATGGTTTTTTTACACCTTTTTACCATAAGAGAGAATTTTTCTTCACAGTAACTGCTGCGATTTTGCCTTTTAGCAGTTGAAATATGTTACAAGCATGTTTTAACTAACCTAAAGTTTACATGTGTGCGTATGTGTGCGTGTGTGTTTGTGTGTGTGCGTGTGTGTATGTGTCTGTGTGTGTCTGTGCGTATGTGCGTGCGGGCGTGTGGTGTGAAGTAAGGCAATTATATCCACCAATGCTGTGTTAAGCACTTACTTTCACCGTTCGTCATTTGCGTATATATATTATGTTGTCCGGAGAGTTCTGAGTTTCAATATGCAAAAAGAGATATAAATAATTGACAAAAAAGGATATAAATAATTGACCTTTCAATAAATTTCATTCCATGAAATAATTTCCATTATTATTAATGACTTTTGCCCATCTATCAGGCAATTTAAACATTCTATCAGCATAAAATTTGACTGGTTATGAAGAAAAACATTTATCTGGATGCATTTTGACTCCATCTAAATCGTTAAATGTTTTTCCTTGCAAAGAGTTCTGTTGAGACAAAAACAGGTGGTAGTCGGATGGCGAAATATCAGGAGAATATGGTGGATGAGGTAAAAGATCCCAGCCAAGTCCATGTAACTTTGTTCTGGTAGCCAAATACACATGTAGTCGGGCATTGTCTTTGAACACTACCCCTATCCTCTTGGCAATCTCCGGCCTTAATGAGTTTTGATTTTTTGGGTTCAAATTATCCACCTGCCGACAACACACATCAGAATTAATGGTCTGGTTTTGTGGGAGTTCATAATAAATAATGCCTTTATGATCACACCAAATACAAACATACCTCTTTGGCATGAATATTCGTCTTTGGTTGCTGTTTTGGAGGATCCTTACGCAAACCCCAAGATCTTTTTCGCATTACGTTTTCGCGCACAAGCCGTATTTCATCTCCAGTCACAAGCTGTTTCAAAAAATGCTTGCTTTCATTCCGTTTCAAAAGCATATCACAAACGGGTCCAAGCAATTTTTTCTGCGAGTTTGTGAGGGACCCATACATTATATCGAGAAATGTATCCTAGCTTCATTAAGTGTTCATGGGCCGTACTTTTAGAAATTTCCAACTCCTTTGCAAGTTCTCTAGTTGTGACATTTGCGTTTTCTTCGATTTTTGCCTCCAAAGCATCTTCGTCCAATCTTGAAGGTCTTCCACTGTGACTGTCATCTTCCAAGCTAACCTCTTCAACTTTAAATTTTGCAAACCACCTTGAAACAGTTGATTCACCTACAGCATAATTACCATGAACTTCACAAAGAATGTTGCAAGTCTTTGCAGAATTTTCTCCGTTTTTAAAAAGAAAAGCTTTACAACGCGAATATGAAATTTTGGGGTATTCATTTCAAATGTCAATAAAGGGTAACCAGAATGAAAGCTAAATCTAGTTTTAGTCAGTAACAAAGAAGAGATGCACTACCACTTCAAGCAACACCAAAATTTTAACTGTGTTATGTTTCAGATGTGTTCAATAAAGCTTTGAGATATTTAGCTTAAAACGCTCAGAACTTTCCGGACCACCTAATTCAGACCACGACAGCCAGATATTCTTGAAGCCGAAGATTTTGAACTTACGGAAACAATATTTATATATCGCTTGAGGAGACACAACTAGATCTCATAATGCAGGGAAACGGTTACATAATCAAATACTTGCACACCTCGAGAACTACGTTGCCTGGAAACAATTGTAGTGATTAAAAAATAAATGTCCAACCGTACTCCTTGTTGACTCCAATTTTTTCGATTATCTATTCACACACAACAGATGCCCAAACGCAAATCTGGAAGTTCGTATTACTGGATAGCAGTGGGTAAATCTGAAGGTGGATGAGCTTTATACTGTACTCAACTACGTTCTTAATAGAATATGCCGTATCTCTCTCTCTCTCTCTCTCTCTCTGTCTGTCTGTCTGTCTGTCTGTCTCTCTCTCTCTCTCCCTCTCTCCCTCTCTCTCTCTCTCTCTCTCTCTCTCTCTCTCTCTCTCTCTCTCTCTCTCTCTCTCTCTCTCTCTCTCTCTCTTTCTGTGTATATATATATATATATATATATAATAAGATAAAGTCTTTATAAGAATTTATCAAGTAGTTAGCGTGAAAAAACCTCATATGGAAAAAATCCATCAGTTATTCCTTATAAATATATTTATATAAGAGCATTACTATACATAAATGCCTCACGCTAAGAGGGACTCTAAAGTCAAACTTTAGAGCCCCTCTTAGCGTGAGGCATTTATGTATAGTAATGCCCTTATATAAATAAATAAATATATATATATATATATATATATATATATATATATATATATATATATATATATATATATATATATATATATATATATATAATATTATATATTATATTATATTATATTATATTATATTATGTTATGTTATATTATATTATATGTTGTTACAGTCAATACGTTGCAGCTATGCTGGGGCACCAATTTCATAAGTTTATTCATCACTTGTTTAAAAGAAGACCACCACCACTCAAATAAATCAGTAGCTCTGAGAACACGAGTTGACTTCCGAAATTCAATAACTTTCTTTGGCTCGATTGATTTGTTATGGAGAAGTTAATATCTGCACTTGTTGCTACGGAGCAGTAGTTCAAATAATTCAAATATATGGTACTGAAGCTATAACATTGTTAATAGGTGATTCTGTAGAAATTTCATTTATACTAGGCTATAGACATTGTGAAAGGTCGCGTGGCGTTACCGTTGACTCACTACTATTTGCATGTTCACGTGTGCATCAGCAACACAGAGACCTATTTTGTTATCTCAAACTAATCAGCGTAATGTAAAGTTTACCAGGAGATAAAAATCAAGCTGATAATGAGTTGCCATTGGGAAAGTATCGTTGGAAGGAAAACAAGGCCTTTCTATAGGGTGAACATTTTTGAATTTTCCGGATAAAGGGCATTTAGAAGGATAGTGTATCATGGTGGATTACCTTCCATCAAGTATCAGAGAGGTTAATCCATTTGGGAGCTAATTTTACTGCTTTCAAGATAACCCTATTGTGTCATTCAAATTTGCCAATGCGGTGTGGATTGTAACACGTGGGGTATTTTTTTTTCTTTTGTGTGTCTCCTCATTTATTAAAATGATCTTTTTAATCTTTCGCAAGCGACGATGCACCACAATCAGAGATGATGTGTCTATTTAGATTTGATCTTAAAAATAGTTTCAAACGAGTTTCAGAACTTTTATTTGAACCAGCTTCTTGAGATAAGAAAAGATGTGGATTCATCAGTAGTTACAAAGAGATAATTCTGATAGAGTGGTGATACCAATAGTCTTTGTGATACAGTGGCCATACCAATGTGTGCATCAAGGCATCTAGAACGGCATTTTCGTTTTCAACACAATAAAGGTTATAAAAATAACACACCATTCTTGTATCTTGTTCTTTATTTGTGGTATACAAGGTGGTATCAAAAGGTTCCAGGGCTAGTTATGTTTAATAGAAAAAATTACTTATTTACCTAAGTTTTAACATCATCTCCTTCAAAATAGTCACCTTGCGCAGCATTACACTGGTCTCAGTGTCCTTGCCACTTTTGCAATCCAGCTTGGATGATGTTTTCCGTAAATGTCTCGAGGATCTTCTGCGATCCGCTCTGTATCTCGACAACGGTTTTAAAACGGCAACATTTGAGCTAAATTTTCATTTGGGGAAGAGGGTGAAAGCTAAATTTTCATCTTGGGGAAGAAGTGGAAAGTGTGAATAGGGCGGGTGCGGAAGCGATACCATGTTGTTTTTGGCGAGAAACTCACGAGTGAAGAAAGCTCGGTGAATAATCCAATTCTTCGCGCTCCACAGATCCGGTCGCTTTCATCGAATGTCCTCTCTCAAATGCTTCAAAACATCACAGTAGAACTATCAATTAACAGTCTGGCCCTGGAGGACGAATTCTCGAATCACAATACCACATTTCCGGATGTGACGCTTGTGACAGGTCTTTTAGATCACTCATCGTCTTCCAGAGACGTTCTCCTGCCTTTGAAGCGCCCGTGCCACTTAAAACATTGCGTACGACTCAATGCCTTGTCGCTGTAATCTTGCCGAAGCATGCTCAATGTCTCTGTAGTAGACTTCTCAAGTTCAACACAAAATTTCACATTGGCTCTTTGTTCCTGTCCATGAATAAATCGCAGGCTACAGCATACACCTGATAAAAAAAACACAAATTTCACAACTTGTGAAGTAAACACAGCGGTGTCACTCGGCACACTGACTCATAAAAGCCACTGATAGCCCTCACTGCACACGCAACCGTGTGCTGCCATTTTTTGGCGCGCTACAGAACTAGCTCGGGAACTTTTTGATACCACCGCGTACTTTCTCTTGGCTAACATAAAAGCAAGTGACTGTCTGTCAGTAATGACAGTGAAACGACATCGAGGAAACAAAAGTTATTACACTTCTAAATAGCTTCGATGAATGCGGTGACTTCTTTCTATTGATGAATAGTGTTTTGCTGGCAGAGTTCTTTACATGAATGCAACTTACTTATCTTCTTGGTTTAGCGTAGCTGAAATTTCAGCATCACCTGCATCACATTGAATAATGAAAAGTCATGTTTCATAAATAGCTTCTAAAGTGACATTCTGTAGATTCATTTTTCGTTTTCAAATTATCAAAATGCTTTTAAACTTAGAGAATATAGCTGTGTTGATGCTGGAATTCTAGTTTTTGTTTCTAAGAATTTAAGTATCAGGTTTGCATAATATATAAACGTTCCTACAGTTTTACGAATTGACATAAGATTTGATGGAGGCAACGGCTGTTGCGATATACGTCATATCTTAGTAATCAGGCTGGATAAAACTGTTCTCTACACATAGCTAAGAATATATTCATAGTATTCGTTTCTCCGTACAATAGCTACGTGTGTTGTTATTTGTTCTCCGTGCAATAGTCAAGTATATTGATATTAAATCTACAGTGGCCAAGTATATCGGTAGTCATCGCTGAAATAACATATTTTCAATCATTCAAAAATTTCTGATTTAATAGGCGTTTATAAACTTTTGCTCAGCCGAATCATATACAACGTTGTTCATTTCACTAATTGTCACAGTATCAAAGTGGGAGAATGTTCTTTGATGTTTTCTTCTACAATGTTATCAATAGTCTCCTAGAAAGAGGAAACACTATTTTTAACACCAAAAGAAATACGGTAAAATTGATAGAGCATTCCATCTTCCTCGAGTGCAGAAAACTTCTAATCTGACACTGACAGGGGAAAATGTGTGTGCAGAAACCTTATTGATCATATCCCTATCCTCGATCCACAGAGTGGGTATACATCCAACTCAGTGAACAGATTTATTGAATAAGAATAATCAATACAGGGTCGTTGCTTGTAAGTACATATTTTGTTACTACTACTTGTGCATGCCAAGGTAACATTCTGAGTTCAACGATAACTACATGTAGTAACTTATAAACTTTTCAACCAATAAATTCTTTGTCACATTTAACAAACTGTTTGCCTACGTTACTATGAGCTTGAAATTTCACGGTAAATTAGGATATGGAAAATGAATAGGAGTGACAATAGATGATACTATAATTTCACAACAGTTTTAAGGATTTGTAATAAAAGCATGATTATGCTACTTCTGAACGTTTTGACCAAGGATAGCATTACAACATTGATTTTTACGAACGCTTAGACAACATTTGTCATTCCGTTATATATTAATTGCATGTAACAGTAATTTTAGCATATAAATACGTTTGTGCCAAGCGGGTATCACACCTACTCGTTTGTTGTGTAATAAGAAAGCTTCTTTACTGTATCTGAGACAGTAAAACAGTAGGAACTGGCAGTCATTAAGTGTAGAGAAGGCATGACGCCTGATCATCATCTCCCTTTTCTAATTCTCATCCTTAGTGAAGAATAAATTTTATAGTACAAAGTCTAGAATCAAAAATATCGACTCTAGTTTGCCTTCATCACAACTTTTGCTTTGATTTTAAGGCACATATACCTTGAGGTATAATATTAAAAAAATGGCCATTCTTCTTGCCGATTTTTGGAATCAGCATCGTGATTAATAATATTTCTTCCCTTTGTAGAATATACTATCAAAAATGTATCTTCATTTAGATCTGAAAGAGTGAGTTGCAGCAACAGAAATCGTTTATGTTTTAACAATTGTGACAGCATGATGAGACGTTTCACCTTACTGACATTACATATATAATTCATACATATTCTTCATCGGCCTGCTCACCTAGCCAGCGGGGTGGCGTCATTCGAAAGCTAAAACAATGTGAAGCGCATTCTGACCGGTGATGTACAACAACATCCGATTGTCTGGTCGATACAGTAATTCTGTGATATTCTTCATACACACACTTCATTTCATATACTTCACTGTTCTTTTGAACTAGATTGACAACCTTGAATTTATTATGTGCCACACAGAGTAACGTTAGTATTTTCTTTTAGAATATGTTGACGGATGAAGAATGATAGCATATCGTTCATGAATGAATCACACGCCGCTGATGACTGCATTATTTCTCACGATATTTTGCCTTTGTAACTGTCTGGAAATTATAATCCTATAGAAACCCATTGAAGGATTCTTGTGGCTGCTGTCTTGTGAATTCGTTGATAAATAATGAGCAAAGATTCCATTTAGAAATTTAACAGAAAGTTCGTTGAGGATGTTGAGTGTCTTGTAATGTTTGACAACCATCAATAAGCTCCTAAATTATAGCAGAAATATAGTTTTAAGTGTGTGATGTTATTTGGTGCATTTGTTCCACATTCAGTGATGAAATTATGGAAGCTGCGCTTCCAGTGCTTCCAATCTTTAGATTTGGTAAGAGAATTTGGATCAATTTCAATCCATTCCGAGCGAAGCAGTTTCTCCATGATAAATATATTGAGTGAAATAAATTGAAATATAGATTAGCAATTGCACAGATTTTATGTCACTCAAAAGCTAAAATATAACAAAGAAGTAATATAGAAATATAATAACAACAACTAAATATGCTTCAGAAGAACAAATACATAATATAAGATGTATAACAATTGTAAACATTAAATGAACATAAATTAATTATCTTATTCAAGTACAGAAGTGCAACCAGATTTCAAAAACGAAGATAGCGTTAGCATTTTAATACTAGAAGTTAATGGACTTTCAATTCCATTGATAATCCTTCATAAAACGTTTTATTGTTGGCGATGGTGTTGTTGTTTAACCACGAGTCAGTCCAGATTGAGCAGTCTTCCCATCTTTAGCCATTCCGTTCTTCTGTCGAGCATTCCATATCTAGGAAACTATTATTAATTTCTTTAGTATAAATTTACAGAGATTTGGCAGTTATTTCTATCAGATCGATATACCAAGTAGGAACTTTGTTCTTTTGACTCATAATATCTTTACTACTCAGAAAACATAGCCCAAGCAGGATTTTCATCTACAGATACACTCCGCATGGTTTAAAGTTGGGCCTACTGCTAAGGAAACATTCATCTATTATACAAAGGCTTATTTGTTCAAGAAGTAGTTTTTTAATAGAACTAATATTGTTTTTGTGGGAAATTGGTTGGCGGGAACGAAGTAAAGCAGATTAAATCACCTTAGTACTTGACCGATCCAGAAGGTTCGAAGATAAAACTGACCTTTGCAGAATTTGAACTCAGAACAGAAAAGGACTAATCACTAACTAGTATTTATCCGCCATTCCACTGTGGTTGACAAATCTACTGTTCTTAATTGTTGCTGTTGTTTAACTTCAGATCAATCCTAATTTAGTTAACATAAGATCAAAGCATTCCCGGTAGTGGCCATCCCGTCTTTTTGTTATCAGGGACTACATTGTCCAATGTTCTTCCTAGGACACTCAACTCCTGATGGATTTGTAACGGTACCGTCATGAGATACGGGATCATGGACGTCTTTCTCCAAGTCTAAAGAGAGCACATTTCTTTCAGAAAGAAAAAAAAAGAATCTGGCCCAGTACTGGATTTAGACATCTTTTATTGATCCCCAACTAGATGAGCGATAAAGCTAATATCGATGGAGTCTGAACTCAGAGTAGAGATTCTAACCGCTGTCAACTCTCTGCCTGGTGCCCAATTTTTCAGGACTTCGAGGTAGTAAACTGGCAGAATTGTTAGCACACCAGGCAAAATACTTAGCGGCATTTCGTTCGTCTTTACGTTCTGAGTTCAAATTCCGCCAAGGTCGGCTTTGCCTTTTACCCTTTCAGTGTCGATAAAATAAGTACCAGTTAAGTCCTATCTCAGTTGCATGTGCAGATCAAACATTTGTGATCTGAATACCTGACCTGTTTGAACTGTAGTCATCTAACTCTTTTCCAATCAAATGGTCTAACAAAACTCTTCCCCTTACTCAAAACTTCAGGCCTTGTGCCTATTGGATAAAGGATTATTATTAGGACGGGCATCCAGCCGTAGAAAGCAAGCCAAATCAGAATGGAACTTGATACAGCTCTTCGGTATACCAGTTCCAGTCAAAGCATCTAACTCATGCCAGTACCAGATGTAATCAACTTCCCCGTCCCCCGAAATTGCCGACCATAGGCCAGAATTTTAAACAATGCGAAACTAATTTTCATGTTTATTCCATTAATAGTGTTAAATATAGAATTGCTATTTTCTGTAAGTCACGTCGCCTCTATAAACTTGACATATCTCAACAAATTATAGATTCGTATGTATAACTGATTTCTGCAGTTAAGGGTGATACAATTTTGAGTGGCTATATTTTCTTACTGATGCAAAAAGGGTTAAGATGACAAGGTGTAATTTAAAGGAAATTTGGCCGCTATCTCTAAAAATCTTCCTCGTTGGTTTGTTCACATTCAGCAGTTAGGTAGTAGTTGCTAATGATCTATGATAAATACGAATGTTAAATACCTTGGCTGCAGGCGATACGAACCAATGACCCTTTAATTCAGGATGGCGACACATTAATGTCTCACAATAATGTATTATAGGAGAGGAATATAAATGATGTCCAAAGCAATAACCAATGGCAACATGTTTGCAAATTGAGCATTGTGATGGTACTGGAGAAATAAATCAATAAGCAATTTCACTTTCATAAGAAATTACTGTTTCGGATCGAACGCAATGTAATGAAGTTTACATACGCATGCGCATCCTTCCCCCACCACCACACACATACACACATACACACACATACACGCATGTACATACATGCATGCATACATACATACATACATACATACATACATACATAAATACTTACATACATACATAAATACATACATACACAGATACACACACACACACACACACGCTCCTATAATCATATATACAGAGCACGCTTATAGGGATTAGGAAAATGACCTAACTTAGAGCGACTGTTTCATGGTTTTAGTGGCCTTCACACTAATCTCTTATCTGAACGCTATGCAGATCAATTAATAATAATAATAATAATAATAATAATACTAATAATAATAATAATAATAATAATAATAATAATAATAATAATAATAATAATAATAATAATAATGATGATAATAATAATAATAATAATAATAATAATAATAATAATAATAATAATAATAATAATGATAATAATAATAATAATAATAATGATGATGATGATGATAATAATAATAATAATAATAATAATAATAATAATAATAATAATAATAACGACGATGATGATGATGATGATGATGATGATGATGATGATGATGACGATGATGATGATGACGATGACGATGGCGATGACGATGACCACAACCACCACGATGATAACGATGACGATGATGACAATGATGATGATGATGACAATGATGAGAATGATGATGATGATGATGATGATGATGATGATGATGATGATCTTTCTACTGACCACAAAGACCTGTACGTACTATGCAAAACGTGTCGTACAAAGGGATTACAAAAGCACGACTGGAGATATGCATACACATAATAAACGAATGGGACAAGAAAATATGTAGTACGATATACATGGAAAGGGGACAAAATTCTAATTAAAACTAAACATGCAAAGGAAACTCACAACAAGACACCACCTAGAAATCACCGCATGGGTAGTGTCTGGATATTAAACGTCTCTGATTATTTTCTGCTCCTATCATTTTCTACAAACTTAGTAAATGGGTCATCTGAATTTGCCCGTTAGTATCTTAGGCCGTGAATATCTCCTCATTCCCTCAACACTGATCACTTAACTGTAAATAGACCGTTCCTGCAGAGGTTTTTGGTACTCGACACTCTATCCTGTCAATCAGCATAATATTTGATATGGTGTTTACTAGGGTCACCACGAAATCAATTATATTATGGATATTTTTTTTAATTACGTGAGGTTCTGTTACTCCAGTGGGATGGATACCATTTTGTGAAGAACGCCTATGCTTTTAATTGCATTTAATCAGAGTTTATTGTCTTTTGAAGGAAAAGGTACACATTCTTTCTTTAATTACATTCACCGACAATTTCCTCTCTCTAACTCCGGGCTCCATCTCCTTTATGTTGTCGCACATTGACGTGGAGGGCCTACTGCTAATAGCTTCTGCACGGCTCTGTACTGATGGTAGTGACACCGCGGCCCTCGTGCTCTAACTAGTCGACCCCAGGTATTGATGGGGCTCGTTTGTTCCGCCCTGGCTGTCCTTGGAGTTATAAGTAGAGGTGTTGCTGGAATAATGACAATTTCAGCATTCTCCATGTTGTTTGCTCCAGGTAACTTCTCTTATCTACCGCTCTCACTATCTTCACTTTTTCTCTTGTTCTGAGCGGAAGGCTCCCATGTGGTCTTTACTGAAACACCTATAACAACTGGGCCTCCTGTTCTGCAACCACCCATTTGAGTAATCTCTTCTCCGATCCCACAAAGGACTATAAATCCCAGATATTCCTGTTATCTCTAGGATTCATCGCTACAAGTGGGTCAGTGCATTTTGTAGGAAGCCACCTTCTGCACACATCACCTGCCCGAACTGTTTGTAAAGGTAACGACAAACCTTTTCCCTTGTCTCTGTCTCGGATTCTCCTGTTTCCTTACTCAAAGTTGTATAACACGAACCTGTAGAAAAGTACCTGGTCCACCAATTCTGCTGGTTTCCTCACCTAATTTTTGGTACTAAAGACCAAGGACAAATCTCTGTATGACCAACCTATTTGGGTGAGCCCATTTCTTTCCACGCCCCACCCAGAACTCCCTACTCTTCTTTGCAGTGGTTATGGATCACTGTCACTCCTTGTTATTCACAACTCAGAATTATATCAATTTCATCTTTGCTGTTCTTTGGCTAATTTCTTCTAGAAAGTAAACACTACTTTTATTCACATATTCCGTCTATATTTTGTTCTTTTCAAGGATCTGCTCCATTAAGGGACTAACTATTAACCACAACCGTCGCAAAAGTTAGTGCATTACTGTTTTCTTCGGGATGAGGTCTCAATTTTTTTCTGTTTAAGTTAGTATTTTCAGCACTATTTCTTTTTTTTTTCTTTTTTTTTTTGCACTTTTGATGAGCTAGGAATTCAAATGTTTGTGCATACAAGTTTATTTGTTTCTGATGTTATAAAGAGGCTTGGCTTAATGATTAGATTGCTTGGCTCACAATCATTAAGTTATGGTTTCGATTCTTGACACGTCATGTCCTTGAGCAAGCTATATCATTTCACGTTGCTCCGATCTATTCGGCGACAAATAAGTACTGATCGACTATTGGTGCAGCCGTTCCTTCCTCCGACTGTTAAACTCTTGATGTTCCAGTGAGTCAAGGGATGGGAGGGCTACATATGTACCTAAAACAATTAAGGAAAGCGTGATACCAACTACAAGGTCATACTCACATGTAAATGACGGCTAAGTTTCTGATTTTAACGTTTTTCCTGTTTTAAAAACTTGGGATAGCAGGCGTTCCAATTTTTTTCTCTTTGTTGTCACCTCAATGATGCACACCTCTTCCAAATACCATAAACGTGCACATTTCGAAATTCGAATGAAGTTACAAACAACTGCCATGTAGAAATATACAAATTCAAAAAAAAATGTCATAACAAACCATTTTCCATTCCAGTGAAGGTTAAATATTGCAGATATCTTACTTCTCTGTAATCCTCAGGGAAATTTGAACAAAAATCATTTTCCATCAATTAAATGCAATTTTCTGAAACTTCTGTCAAATGTGCTCTTTCAAATGTACTCGCTGACAGAAAACAGTAACAGCTACATTAACGATTTATATCGTTCACTATCGACTGTAATGGCTCACACATTCAATACAGAACGTATCATATAAAGGTAGTTATAAAATGTATGGAGAATGTACATATATACGAAATAAACGGGGTAATTGGTTGGTAAAATTGTAATACAATATATTAAATGAAACGAACTACAAAAATCAGATATAAATACAAGGTGCATTCCAGAAGTTTTCAAACATTTTCAAGTGAGATATTAATTTCAAAGAAGAACAAAACTCTAATCTTCAAAGTATGGTCTTTTCTGACTTCAATGCACTTGTAGCACTTTAGACATTTTGTGAAGGCCTCATTGAAGTCCTCTTAAGTGAAGGTATCCAAAAGCCCTTGTCACAGCTTCCTTCATCTTCTCAACGACTGCCCTTGTGTTTTCCTTCAGGTTGGTTACAACTAAACGTCACAGGGAGCAACGTCTGGATTGTAGAGAGTGTGAAGGTCAGTTTTGATGTCCATCTATGCCTGTCAAGTACTTGATTACCAGGATGGAATTGTTGACTGGTGCATTGCAAAAATTTGCGCATGTTCAGATCTTCATGGACAACTTTGGTACAGTTGCCACAGCAACTCCGAACTCTATGCTTATTGCATTTATAGACACACGACGGACTTGATCAAGAAAATTGAAAACTTTCACAACCACCTCTAATGTTCTGACGTCCAACTTCCTGCAACACCTCTCATCTTTCTGACATCCTTGAATCACTTGTGCCAGCAAAAAATTTAATCCATAAGTAGCCTGGAGCATTTCATAAGATTCTGTAACGTTTTGGCCCACCTTAACACAAGCTTTATCGCACAGCGAGCTTGCAAACGTCCCGACTGTAGTCTTCAAACCAGCGAACTGTAACAAGCAGCGTCTAGTAGGGTATGTTCAAAGAATTGTTAAAGCTGTCTCCTTCAATCAGGAATAACAAACATTGGCAGGTCAGGTTATTAAATGTACAGTAATGATATGATATACTAAAATTTAAAATTACAACAACCTAGAACATAATCGCTTCTTCTAAAAAAGAGTCTCAAAACGTCTGGAATGTCCCTCGTAAGAGCGTCCATCTATATAAGGTGGCTGTTCACAGCTAGCAACAAGAATAATAATAATAATCCTATCTACTATAGGTAAAAGGCTTGAAATTTTGGAGAAGTGGACAAGTCAATTTTATCAAAGCCGGTGCTCGATTTGTACTAGTTTCATCGATTCCGAAAAGATGAAAGTCAAAGTCGAACTCTGTGGAATTTGAACTCAGAACGTAAAGATGGACGAAACGCCCGCTAAATGCCGGCATGCTAACCTTTTCTGTCAGCTTGACTTCTTAGTTATAATAATAATGGTTTCAAATTTTGGCACAAGGCCAGCAGTTTCGAGGGAGGAGCTACGTCGATTACACCGACACCAGTGTTTAACTGGTACTTATTTCATCGACCCCGAAAGTATGAAAGGCAAATTCAATCTCGGTGGAATTTGAACTCAGAACGTAAAGACGGACGAAATGCCGCTAAGGGTATTTTCCGTTCTGATAACCCTTCTATTACAGTGTCCTATATATTAATTTCTAGACCGAGCACAAAACGACCATTTTCCTTTCCCACGTTGTTATAAACCCTATCATCAAATATATCGACTGAAGATTTCTTTAATCGCTACTTTGGAGGCACACTCAAAGTCTCTTGCTCTTCGGGAGGTAGAGGTATGTCATTTTTCTTCTTGCTTTTCGATTAAAAATTTTCCTCACGGAAGCAATATTTTATATGATATACCTTTCTCATAATCTTTGTTTCTCAAACAACTGTCCCAAGTGCATTTTTTCTCTTTTGTTGCTGTTGTTGTTGTTGTTTTTTGCCTTAAGACATTGAGAAAGCTATTATATTTATTGTCTACGCTGTGATTTTTTTCCTATCACCAGCATCTGTGTTTGCCATACAATTGTGTTCGCTTATGTTTTTTTTATTTATTTCTGAACCGTCAATGTCTGTGTTTGTGCTTGTAACTACATCTGTTTGCTTAATTATTTCTTTCTTTCTTTATAATTTCTTTTTACTGTCTATGCATTATTTTTTATGTCAGCGAATATTTCTTCAAAAATCTTAAACAGTTCATCTGTGTTACTTCCTTCCTCGCGATTATCTCTCCCCACTATATCAGTAGACGAAGCCCTATTTAAAACACGTGAACACAGACGAAATACAAAATCTAAAATATTAAAAATTCTAACCACAAACACGTTTTTGTCTACTCCAAAGTCTTCTATAGTTAAAATTAATCGAACGAAGCAGTTGTTAATGGGGAGAATAAATCGATTACATCGGCCCCTCCTCATCCCCGCCAGTAGTTGCTGGTTTATCTTATCGCAATCAGAAGAATGAAAGGCAAAATCAACCAACCCTCGCCTAACCAAAATCGAGAAGATTATCAAAAAACTTCAGAAATACCCCGGAATCTTCGTCCACGCTGTTAAGACAGGCAATTTATACAATATTCTCCTAGACAAATACCGAGAGATAATACTCAAACAACTACACAAGGACTACAAAACTATACTTGATTCAACTATAAGAGAATTCAACCCCAAAAATAGAAATCTTGTCTTTAAACTTGGACTAGAGGATAGGACCGAACCTTCTACACCTCGCCCACCCCATATCATCTTGAAGGATCACAAAAAACGCTTCGCAGCGAACCCCTCTGTACGCTTCATCTGCTCTTCCAGCACCGATATAGGTAAGGTTATCAAAATTATACTCGATTGAATAATATTCCAACTTTACACCACATCCTCACTAAAACTTCGGACCAAAACTACTGAAGCTATCCAGTGGTTCAACTCTCCTTGTCCTAAGCACTCCTTTAAATTTATGCAAGTCGAAATTGATCAATACTATCCCAGAAGTTTTGCTTTTCTTCTTAATAAAGCCGTAATTTACGCCAAAGAACAATATCGTAACGATATTGATATTATGTTAGCAGCCCGCCGAAATATCATATCTTTTGATGAGAAATCCGGGACCGCAAATATACACCCAATATTTTCGACGTCCCTATGGGAGCCAGTGACTCCGCTCAAGAAACTGACTCGTCAGACTCTACCTACTTAACGGTCTCCATGAACAATTCCACATCACCGGTGGTCTATACAGGGAAGACACTCTGCTACCTATCCAAAATTCTAGTAACCGGACAATCGAACGAACTAAAAATAAATTAAGAAGCTTCTCTAAAAACGTCGGCCTCCGCATCTCTTTCTGTAACAAAGTCAAAGCCGCTAATTTCTTAGACGTTACCCTGGACTTACAAAGCCAAACCTTCTACTCATACCACAAAATTGGGGAAAACCTCCACTATGTGAACTTCTCCGTCAGTCACCCCCGCCTCTGTCCTAAAGTCTATTGTAGAAAGCGTGTCCTACCGGATCACCTCATTATCTGCTAATCAAGATTTATTCGACCAATACGCTGAATACT
>NC_142936.1:50868608-50896108 GCF_046866305.1 Octopus bimaculoides | reverse complement strand
GGGGAAAGAACGCAGAGTAATCAATCAGCAGTAAATTTTTCTAAATTTGCAGACTTTAATCATTTATTTTTAAAACTCTAAAATATGATAAAATATTACGGTATTTTTCTCTCAAAATAAACATTTTGATAAACTAGACATATTATTATCTCAATTAAATTGTAATTTCAGAATCTCATTAAATAATCGCGGTCCTTTTGATCTTTCCTAACTAAGTTGCTTAATTTAATGTAATTTAGCAGCTTTTACTCCTAATGCTGGTTTGAAGAAGTGAATTGCATATATTTTGAGTAATTTATAACACAAGCTAATCATGTGAGATGGTCGACACCTCTTATTTGAATATTTTTTATCATATTTCAGCATTTTTTTTTCAATAAATAAATAAATAACTGTTGGTGGTGATGATGATGATGATGATGAGGAGGAGGAGGAGGAGGAGGAAGAGGAGGGCGGTAACGACGACGATGATGATGAGGATTACGACGACCCCGACAATGATAATGGTGGTGGTGGTGACAATGATGATGACGATGACGATGATGACGATGATGATGATGACGATGATGATGATGACGATGACTACGACGATGATGATGATGATGACGATGATGACGATGACGATGATGCTGTTGATGGCTTTGTTTCATCTTTTATCTTTTATCATTTACTTGCTTTGGTCATTGGATTGCAGCCATACTGGGACACTAGCTCTGAAGGTTCTTAGTCAAAGAAATGGACCCCGCTCTACTTATTTTGATTTTTTAGCCTGGCACTTATTATATCTAGCTTCTTTTGCTGAACCGTTTAGTTACGGGGACGTAAACAAGCCAGCAAACCAGCACTGGTTGTCAAGAGGTGGAGGGTCGATAAACACAGACACAAATACATATCCACTTATGTGTGTGTGTGTATGCGTGTGTGTGTGTGTGTGTGCGTGTGTATGTGCATGCATGTGTGTGTATACACATACATGAACGTATGAATATGTATACTTACATATATACATGTCGAGCTTTCACACAGTTACGGTCTACTAAATTCACTTACAAGGCATTAGTCAACCCGGGGCTACCCTAGAAGACACTGGTCTAAGATGTTGCGCAATGGGGCTGAACGTGAAGTCACGTGGGTGCAAAACGATTTTCTTAGCCATTCAACAATTTTTGCGTCTGTGACTTCTTTTGTTTTTGTTTTTTTTTTTACATTTTTATTCGCACCCATCTAGCTGACATATGATGCATAAGTGTGATCCATATACGTATTGTTCCAGATATGCTATACGTCATTATATATCTAAGACATGTAGTTTTCCATAGTATGAAGTGCCTAGTCGTAGCCTGACGATGTTGCTTCCTCAACAGTTCAGTTTATTGTGAGACAATTGGTGTTGCAAGGAAGACAGCACATGTAGACAAGGTGGACTTGTTCAGAGTGTGAAACTTCTATATTGTACTTACCTCTGGTCTATGTTTCCCTGTCTTTGGTGTATGCGTCCTAATAACGAGGCTATTGATAAAGTTACTATATTTGCGCGCTTATGCTGTTATTTGATGTTTATCTGGAGTAAGTGAGAAAGATACCTTACTGGCTTTTATTTTTTATGAAGAAGGAACGCAATGTCCATGACCTATTACAGAGCATCTGAGATTGATAGGAAGAAGGGAGGTTTCTTCATACAGGGGATATGACACAAATACTTGCACGTGATATGTAAGGTGGTATTAAACTTGTCGACGGGTTAAGTCATCCAACCAAGTAAGGTCTAGCGGGATTTGAATTCAGAACGTAATAAGCCGAAATGATTATCACAAAGCATACAGTTTTACCAATATACTGCTCTATGGTCAATAATTACTAGCAAAAGATTCAGCAACACATCAAGTATTGCAAGCAATTTGATTTCCGACAGTACCCATAGGTATATAGCAACAGCATTCAATGAAATGGTAAGCTAACCAGAGTCGACACCTGGTTGGCTACCTGAGAGGAAAACAGCATCAATTCCCAAAGGCAAAAATTTCTAGAGACCCCAAAAATTGTAAACATTGAATTTGTTTCCCAACAATGTACAAAGCCCTTACATCTACAACAGGTTGATTGCTCTCACTTAGAGAGCAATAAAATATCATCAGAATAATATAAGGGCTGTAGGAAAGGAATTACAGCTGTACAGAGCAAGCCTGTTCTCGTTAAAAGAGGAATACTCCAGGGAGACTCACTATTCCTCTTCTTTTTGGTCAAACTCCATCAACAAATCTACTAAATGAAACTGCCATTGGTTACAGATGCTACAAACTATAAACCATCTATTCTGAATAGATGACTTCAAAACAACTAAACAGTGTTCGTAAATTCATCCGAGACATTACAATTTAATATGGAACTAGAGAAATGTACGAAATGCAAATAAGAAAAGTTTTCATCATTATAAGTGAGACTATTGAATTAGACATAGAAATCCGAGAATTAGACCAGAATCAGTTATACAAAGATTTAAAAGTAGATGAAACTGGTAAAATACAACACTCAGAAAGGAAGGATGGATTTGGGAAAGAGTATTACAGAAGAGCAAAACTAATATTGCTTTCAAATTTTGGCACGTGGCCAGCAATTTCGGGGGAGGTTATAAGTCTATTACATCGGCTTCAGTGTTCAACTGATGCTTATTTTATCGACTCCGAAAGAAAGAAAAGCAAAATCGACATCTGCAGAATTTGAACTCAGATAGTAAATGCGAACGAAATGCCGCTAAGCATTTTGACCGGTGTGCTAACGATTCTGCTAGCTCGCTACCCTAAGAGCCAAACTAATATTAAAAACACCGAACTCATTACTAAAAGTAAAATGAACATTTAAATTCACCAGCCATCCTAGTTATAAACTACAGCGTCAAAGTAGTAAACTGCAAGTTGAATACACTGAGAAACTTACACAGAAAAAATAGAAAAGAAAATTATTGACTGCGTTCCAAAGTCACCGACCCAAAATTTATACGGTTAGAATATTAACTCTCTTGCACTCGAGGTGAGCGGTGTCTAATGCATATATAAAAATAGACAGCTATGACGAAATAACAACTGTAGGACTAGAAATATTTAGATGCAAATACTGAAAAACATTTAAGTTGAATACGATAACACAAAAACTTTTCCCTACATATACATGGAAACAATAAATTTCAAACTGAAAACCAAGAAAACAAATTTAAAAGTTACAGATCAGGACAAAACAAAATGTTGAAAAGTAAAGCACAAGGCAAAACTAAAACAGAATTTTAAATATACTGAAGAAAAAAGTGACAACGTTCCATGGCCAATATCCTGCAAGACTTTCCAGCTTTTGCCAAGTTCATTGGGCAATATGTCAATACTTTGACATGGAAACCTACAAGATGTGGTGTAAACATTTTCCAAACACAGCTAATGGCAACGACTTGGTCTCAATCAATTAGGTCTTACCTATCTAAACTGACAATAACAAGGAGATCTAAGAAAACCGCCCAGGTTTAATAATTAAGGACTGTTTCGAAAAACAATTGTACGTTGAGAGACATCTCAACACACATGATTCTGTTTGTTATTGAATGCGTGGATTGACTTGACAAACAAGTTACTGGTTCTGCACTTACTGCATGGTGAGAAGAGAATCTAATGAAAACAGCTGCCGCGCCATAAACGGTTATGACAACAGGCGCATGTAGACAGGGCCAAAGAATAACCAAACAACAATTAAAGTGTATGGGAAGAAGAAGAAGAAGAAGAAGAAGAAGAAGAAGAAGAAGAAGAAGAAGAAGAAGAAGAAGAAGAAGTTCGTGACGACGACGACGACGATGATGATGTTGACGATGACGACGACAATGATGAAGATGACGACGACGACGATAACGACGGCGTAGGAGGAATAAACAGATAGAAGAGTGACATTGACTAAAGACACAATCTTGGGTGAGAAATATGGAAGGTGAGGTGTACGAATGGTTCTGGTACATAACACTATCAACTGATCAAATAATTCCAAATTCTGCTATTTTCCAGCTGCTAAATGGTTTACCATTATAGTAAACACAGTAGTTCAGAAGGTCACTCCAGGGCTAATATCCTCTAATTCAGCTATTGGTGAGAAGCAATACAGTATTAGCAGTAACCCTTAAACATTGTAATAAATTTGGCCCTTATATATATATATATATATATATATATATATATATATATATATATATATATATATATTGACCGTTGACTGAACACTATTCAATTTTTTTTCTCCGTGTTTTTCTCCTTGTCTCCGTATTCTTTCTGTTGAAGAGTTTAGCTCGAAACGTCAAAGAATTTCCGTATTCCCGAGCGTCATACTAATACATCCTTTTGTTATTTACACCACCTGTCCTCGTCTGTTGTTGTTTTTTCGTACATTCTCCCATATATATATATATATATATATATATATATATATATATATATATATATATATATATATATATATATATATATATATATATATATATATATATATATATATATATATATATATATATATATATATATATATATATATATATATATATATATATATATATATATATATATATATATATATATATATATATATATATATATATATATATATATATATATATATATATATATATATATATATATATATATATATATATATATATATATATATATATATATATATATATATATATATATATATATATATATATATATATATATATATATATATATATATATATATATATATATATATATATATATATATATATATATATATATATATATATATATATATATATCATCAGTTAAAAGCCGTGGCGCGTGGCTTAATGGTTAGGGTATCAGCATCATGATCGTAAGATCGTGGTTTCGATTCCTGAACCGGGTGAAGCGTTGTGTTTTTGAGCAAAACTCTTCATTTCACGTTGCTCCAGTCCACTACTAACCCCAAGATTCCGAATTCGATTCCAGGCAGTGACCTGAATAGTATTAATAATATCATCGAAAAATACCTTAGGAATGAGAACCCAGGTTCGAAATTTCCCCCAAGACATCCGATGAAGGCTGGAGGGTATATCAGCTGAAACATTGTGTTAACAACAAACAAGATGAGGACAAATATCTGTCAAATGTAAATAACTGTACAGAAAAGTTTGGCAGTTTGTTCAGTCCTTACAAGTTTCCTGATTTCGTAATATAAGTTTACAATTACAATTTGCTTGTAATAAAGGCGGCAAACTGACAGAATCGTTAGAGCGTCGGACAGAATGTTTGGCAGAAACTGTTCTAACTCTCTCTCTCTCTCTCTCTCTCTCTCTATCTCTCTCTCTCTCTCTCTCTCTCTCTCTCTCTGCGCTGAATTCAAATCCCACCACGATCAACTTTGCCTTTCAACTATGTTTACAATCAGCAATTATGTCAGACGAAATATAGGGTACAGAATCTTATCAAAGATGATAATATACGATGTAAGAAGGGTAACAGAAATATGTACCAACGGAAGTGTTTACTGAATCTTTACTTTGGTACTACATGTTTCTTGAAGAGGCACGACCTAAGAAGGGCATTGGCTGTTTTATTTGAGAAGGGTGGAACAAACGGATAGCTACTAAGAATTTAACAATGCATACAGAACGACTGAAACGACCAACTGTTGCACAGGTATGTCAGTGGGTGAAGGCATTCATCACAGGCAATGACTGAGGAGTTGTCCCTGTTTCCTGCTTTTTACGCCCTGAGCTCAAATCGAGCAGTGGCCTACTTGGGTGATAGACTTAATCCGTCGCCCGACGGTGTCCATTCTGTTGTAAGCATTAGGACTAAGTCTCCGGTTTGAGGATATCCTCCTCTTACCCTTCTACCAGTCAAGATCCTATGAAGGCACACGAGCACTGGCTCCTTTACTAATAAAATATTTAAAAATTTATCCTAGTTCTATGATTATAAAAGTTATCTTGTTTTGTACTGTATTGACGGTAACTAGTAGGATACTTACAACAGTTTGCTGGCACTGGTAATAGAATGACATTTGTTTTATTTAGTTTATAGGGAATCAACAATGATAACTCACACACCATGTCTAGACAGGCAGAAGTACCACCGAGGTATACGCTATTTATGAGCTGTCAAATTGGTTATTCAGTTGACAACACTCTGTGTCACTATACAATGACAAGTAAGCAAAGAAGACAGACATAGACAATTAAATACAAGCTACAACTTGTTGAATGTCAAACAATTCGGCAAATGATTGATTGAGTATGGACCTCCAATAACCAAAGAAAAATTTGTTTGTGAGTGAATAAAGAAAGAAAATAAAAAGAGGAAAGGTTGTATTACAGAAGACGCATAAAGAAATGGAATAAAAAAAAAACACAACAGTTCGTCATTACGAAACAAACTTTCCACGATTAAATGAAGCCCCCCAAAATTATGGCCACAAAATAGACGAAATATAGGATACAGAATCTTATCAAAGATGATAATATACGATGTAAGAAGGGTAACAGAAATATGTACCAACGGAAGTGTTTACTGAATCTTTACTTTGGTACTACATGTTTCTTGAAGAGGCACGACCTAAGAAGGGCATTGGCTGTTTTATTTGAGAAGGGTGGAACAAACGGATAGCTACTAAGAATTTAACAATGCATACAGAACGACTGAAACGACCAACTGTTGCACAGGTATGTCAGTGGGTGAAGGCATTCATCACAGGCAATGACTGAGGAGTTGTCCCTGTGAAGCCGAATTTCTGCTATAGCGGCAACAGGTTAAACGTCATCTCTGTCGGATTCCCAGTAAAGCGGTAATAAAAAACACGCGTAGAAAAAGAAGATACAGCCAAATCTGTCCATTAGTTTGCCTGCAATTATTACTCTTGAATTCTATATGCAACAATTTTTTTTTCTTTACTCGGGAACCCAGCTGGAGGGTAAAGTTAGACTTGGAGGATATCAAACTAAAAACGCAATCTTGACAAGGATTCTGGATTATTTTTCCTGTTTTTTTACTTAATTTTTGAGAACGCTCGGCTTCATTTTTAGTATTCTTGTTTGTGAGAGCAGTCCAGTTTATTTCAGATACTCTCATTTTAAAACTCATCCCTGGCTAATCGGTGAGAGGACGTTGGTGTTGCCTTGGTGGAGGTTTGCGCACTATGAGTGCGCTTGTTAGTATTATTATTGTTGTTGTTGTTGTTGTTACTATACGTTTGACTTTTGCTTTGCATTTGTACATGTTGGCTCCAAGTCTCGCCCAGAGACCTCAAGAGACAAGTTAGAAGTTCATGTTGGTGTTATGCCTAGGGTATCATATATTTGGTTTTGTACATAATATTGTTCTGGAGAATGTTTATGAAAACGGAAAATTATGAGCTTGTTTCAAAAATTTGAGATTACATAGACTGTATTTTACGTGGAATATGAGCAGATCCCATGAGCACTATCTTTTGAATTTCTGCCATTTTGGGGTTTCCTGGTATCAATCAGCCCCTTTTGTAATCAATTGTAGGGCACCTATGGAAACAGGTATTCTGTTAGTCTTCAGGTTCCACATTTTGCCAATTTCTATTTCAAGATCTTTATACTTGCTCAGTTTTTGGTAGGTCTTGACAGATACATTTATATCGACTGGGACAGTCATGTCAATGAAGAGGCAAGATTTTTATCTGAAGTCTTCCAATATAATGTCTGGCCTTTTCACATCTATCTTTCTGTCAGTGTGAATGGTGAAGTTCCAGAAGAGTGAGATGTGATCATTTTCAAGCAATGGAGGTGGTTTGTGTTCCCACCAGTTTTTATCATGGGGCAGGTCCAGGTTTTTACAAATTATTATTATTATTAATATCATTATTATTATTATTATTATTATTATTATTATTATTATTATTATTATTATTATTATTATTATTATCATTATTATTATTATTATTATTATTATCATTATTATTATTATTATCATCATCATCATTATTATTCAGTAATCTTATCTTTATTACGTGCTTTCACTGTACTACCGAGCGCAGCTCTGTGTGCCTGGGATATGTGCTGTAGTTTGTTGTGATGTTCTTATTTTTACTGTATTGAAAGTGTTTTACGTAGGTTGTGTGCGGTGCCTAGTAGTGTTATTTTCTGTATGCTATATATATACTTGTTAGTCCTGGTGTTTATTATCATTATTATCATTATTATTATTACTATTATTTACAATCGCTCTAAATATAATGAGGTGGTAGCTGTACGATTGATCTCACAGTTATTGGATCAGATGGGATGTTCAGGTAGTCCGGACATGATAATACCTCTGAATTTCCTGCCCAGTTAGTTGAAATGGAAACAAACCGTCAGAACGGTTTGTAACAATTGTGTCCATGGAAATAGTTTGTAACGATTACACTGTATAACATTTTTTTTCTTCAGTCAGTATTATTTCCTATTTGCTTCTGTCTAGAAATTAAAGGAAATAACTAATATTCTCTTCGAACTTTGATTTTGTCACTTGGATATCAATGTTTTGAAACTGACCTATTTTCCATTATATTTCAGGCAGATTCAGTCCTGAGTTGCTCAAGCAGAAACATCGTTATAGCAAATAATCTGCTCAATACCAGATATCTGCTTGTTAGTTGCTTGACCTTAACCAGTTGAGCATGTCCCTTAGTGGCTGACAATACGTACATCTCTGATCATGAAGAGGACTAGTCGGGAAGAATCATAACTGTGTGTTGATAGGGATTCTTTGGGGTTTGAATAAATCTAACAAAAGCAAATTTTGAAGGAAATATTAACCATTTTTCATATTTTCTAAGAATAAGCAAATAGGAAATAACAGTCGCTAGCCAAGGATAAAAATCGTGTTACGCAGTGTTATGTCTAGTTGATGCATGACTATTTTATTCTAAACTAGTCATAGGAAGCCTGCAGCCACATGCAGTCCGCAGCACTTTTCTTATGATACGGAAAAGTATCATCATTATTTTTTAGTAGTGTGACTTGCCTGATGATGAACAGTGTCACATGCGACCTGCTTCTCGAAATAAGTTGTCGAAGCTTTTCCTTTTTAAGTGGTTTCAGTTAGTGGCCCGCAGGAGCACCGCCTTTTAAGATTAGTGCAATTGACCCCAGTCCTTATTTTAAATCTGCTATCTATTCTGTCGAACTTTTTGCCGAACTGCTAGTTTACACTGATGTAAACAAACCTACACCGATTGTCAAGTGGCGAGGAAGACGAACATAAACGCAATGACACATACAAACACATACGTACATATTTATATTTATATATATATAGGTGTGTATGTGTGTGTGTGTGTGTGTGTGTGTGTGTGTGTGTGTAAGACGCTCTTCCACACAGTTTCTGTCTATCAAATTCATTAACTAGGCATTAATCTGACCGAAATTATAGAAGGGTGTACCTATCAAAGGTGGCACGCAGTGGGATCGAACTCGAAACCACGTAGTTGTGAAGCATATTTCTTAACCACGCAGCCACAAAATAAATCTTTGATGGCAATGTCCAACAACAACAACAATGACAAATTCTGGTGCCTTGCAAATATTTGGGTACTAACTCGAAAATACACCAGTGTTTTTTTTCTAATCAGCTCTAATTTTGGAGATACCTCATATATATATATATATATATATATATATATATATATATATATATACACTTCCCTATCCACTCGTGTGCTGAAATTAGCGACCCTTGTTGCATTAATACTTTGGTGCTTTTGAAGTTAAACCTACTCTGGGCTGTTTAGTGCAATGGTTTCAAAAATTGTATCAACTCTAATTAGATAATGAGCTGCTATTTTGATACAAAAATAACCACAATATTAATGTTATGATACAGTACATGCTTTTAAAACAAATCCATATTAATAAATCGGTTTATCTCAACACACAAAAAGAAAAAATCTTATTGCGCACTGCATTAGAATCTGTAGTTGCTGTAACTCAGAAATAAAACATAAAAACATAACATGGCGAGCTATTCAATGCATAAGAAATTCCTTTTATAGGACTTCCTAGAGAGGAGTGGGGGTGCTTACCCAAAACTATCTCTCTGAAGGCTCCAGCAATAATCTGCGACCATGTGTGTATCACACATTCTATGGTAGTTCTGTTCTGATACGTGTGTGTGTGTGTATGTATTACATGCTAATTCTATATATTACTGCTACTTGTTTCAGCCATTGGACTGTGGCCATTTTGGGGCACCGGCTTAAACGGCTTAGTAGAACAAATCGATTGAAGGCCTACATTTTTAAATTTGATCCTAATTCTATCCGTCTCTATCCGAATCGCTAGTTATACGAGGACATAAACCAATTAACATCGGTGCCAAGAGGTGAAGGGGAAAATGCAAACACAAAGATATATACATATACACGCGCGCGCACACACATATACATACACATATATAGATATATAGATATTATATATATATATATATATATATATATATATATATATATATATATATATATATATATATATATACATACATACATACATACATACACAACACACATGCATACACACGTACAAAAATACCTGTTGTTGATGTTGAAATTCCAATGAAGGAGCCTTGGATCTAGGTTGGCATACATACATAAATGACATACATGCATACATGCATACATACATACATACATATATACAAGTGCATTATGTTATGCACCCACAAATTTGCACAAAAACCTAGAAATACTCAGTTTCACGGAAAAAAAAGTAATCTATTTGTGGCACAGAGTGAAGGTTTGTAAGACGTTCCAATAATTATCCATTTGAGATTCTTATATGAATAGATGCACATACTTGGGTGTATACAATGTTAGTTCAACCAACACACCAACCACATATTGACAAACACCGGGAACTCTGAGTATATATACAATTAGATACACACACACACGCTCAGAGTGTGTTGGCTGAACTATCATTGCATACACCCAATATGTGCATCTATTCATATAAGAATCTCAAATGGATAATTATTGTATGCGTATCACCAAGCTTTTCTGAAAACCACTAAAGTGACTGTGGTGATACAGGATCTTGATGCTGTTATTGAAATTGGAAAGCATGTCCTCCGTTGCCTTATGACTACCAAGACAATTTTCTACAACTAGAACAAAACGAGAACCAAGCATATGACTTAATGTTGCCCAGTGAAACAATGAAATAAAGCTCCTTAATAAGTTTTCTTATTTGGATCCCATAAAATAAATAAATCTCTTATATACCTCCTGTTTTTTAGTGCTTTTCCTGTGATCATTTTTGCTGAAACAAGCTGATTAAGTAATAAATGGTTCTTTTAAGAGAATGTAATGTATTAAAAGCATTAATGTTGTTTTTATTTTTGTATGAAAATAACAAATCAGTGATTAATTAGAGATGATCGAAGAAAACCGATGGGATTCTTAAAGCATCATAATGTGCCTACAGACATAAAGTAGTTTATTGTTTGGAATGCTATGTAGCACTCGGTCATAATATCTTTAGTTTCTCTCTCTCTCTCTCTCTCTCTCTCTCTCTCTTTCTTCCTCTATCTCTCTCTCTCTTTCTTCCTCTCTCTCTCTCTCTTTCTTCCTCTCTCTCTCTCTCTTTCTTCCTCTCTCTCTCTCCCTTTTTATTTGTCTGCCTTTGGTTTTTGATAAGTCTCCAGAACAGATAAAGACAAAGCAGATGGCTTTAAATTATAAAATTTACTGTTTACACAAGTCGAGGACAAACTGCGATCTGTAGAACTTTCTGAACAGCATACCAACGAAAAATTACCTTGATCTGTTTTTAGAAGTGCGGCCCGCCTGATAATGAGTATTGTTTTTCGAATATTCGGCTCGCTTGTCGAAAAAGTTTGCTTGTGCCTGGTTTGTACAATAGTGTTCGACGCTAAAGGGATGTATTGGTACTACTGCTAGTTTTAGTACTCATTGTATCTGTATGGACAGAATAGGAAATATAGTGGTTTTAAGGTTTTGCTACTATATCCTTTTGTATTTTAGATATGGCTCGGTGGTTGAGAAGAATGAATACTTAGTGGCATTTATTCTATGAGGGGTATCTTGTTTGTAGCCCTAGCATTGCCAAATAGTTAAGAAGTTCGCTTACCATTTACGAAGATTCGATCCCACTGCATCGCATTCTTTTATCTTTTGTTTCAGTCACTAGACTGCGGCCATGCTAGGGCACCGCCTTGAATTTTTAGTCAAATAAATCGACCCCAGTACTTATCTTTTAAATCTGGGACTTATCCCATCGGTCCCTTTTGCCGAACCGTTAAATTACTGGGACGTATACACACACATACACACACCGGTTGTCAAGTGGTGATGGGGGAACAAACACAGACACACACATTCAGATATAGATATATATATATATATATATATATATATATATATATATATATATATATATATATATATATATATATATATATATATACGACGGGCTTGTTTCCGTTTCCTTCTGTCGAATCCACACACAAGGCTTTGGTCGGCCCGAAGCTCTAGTAGAAGACACTTGCCCAAGGTGCTACGCTGTGGGACTGAACCTAGAACTATGTGTAAGGGACGACCGTGCGAACTCATAAGGAGAAAAGGTGACGAATGGAAAAACAGAGGACTCCTTTTATTTAAATGTGTCACACGGTCGAACACACAATAATATATCGAATATGATATGCATAATATGTTATACGACGATAACATAGATGACCAGTAATGAAAGACCACAACCGTATTAGATGAATAACAGAGATATTTATTATGGCGTTAAAGATGTATGTCTGTGTGAGAGTGTGAATGCGACATATAAGAACATAATCAAAGACAGGCCGTCATGCAAAGAAAAGTGTGTATGTGAGTGATACATGTGTGTATGAGTGTTTACAGCAAATAGAAAGAGTCAATAACACGTGAGCAATTATACCAGATCTTTAGTACACTATAGGAAAAGTTCTGTATGTGAAAGTGAGTTGGCTGAGTGTGGCAGAGCTGATCACTAGTTGTGATGTCGTGGCATCGATGCCGGGCCGTGATTCTTGTTATACAGATGTTCGTCGCTGGCTGAGAATTTCTTGTCTGTTTAAAAACTCTTGTCTGTTTATTTATCGTGGTGAAGCTGAGTCACCTAACAGAATCGAAGAGAGAGATGTGCCGCGGAGGTTTGGTTTGGTGTACATAGTAAGTCGTGTTGACGCTGGTGGAGATTGATGCTGGTTAGTAGTAATCGTGTTGGTCATGACGATGGTGCTGGTTAGTAGTCGTAGACTCGTATTGCTGATGTGGCGACGGCGGTGGTCATCGTTGGCTGGACGAAGCTGTTGAAGTGGTCGCTGGAACTGCTGCTGCTGTCGTGTGGTACACGGAACAGTTCTCAAAGAGAAACTGGACCGAGACAAATTTGTGGGGTATGAGTTGATCTATATATAGCGTTAAGAGGGCTCCAAATGCCTTCAGAATTTTACTCTATCACGTGACCTTATTAGGGGGCGTGATTGGTCAGTTTGCGTTCTGGCGGGAAAGGTTCGAAGAAGTTGCCGATTCGAATAATAATCAGTCACGTGATGACAAGGAATGGGTTCTCTACTACGCTCGCATTTATTTATATTTAAATGAGAAGATTGTATGTAATGGCGATAGTAGTTTTGTATCTAGTGACGATAGGTAGTTTCACTACATATGTAGCTGGAAAGCAAGCTTCTTACCACACAGCCACTCCTGCGCATCTTGAGTAAGTACCGTTTTTGTTGTTGTTGTTGTTCTTCTTCTTCTTCTTGTCATTTTTAACCACTGCACACTTGAAGTATCTTGAGTGAAATTTAATAAACGAAAACTGTACTGAATACCATCTGATGGTTTGTACCTGTAATTCAAAGGTACTGTATCACGCTGATTCTTCAAGACGACTACGTAAAAAATTCACCTGTGTGAGGAATATTCAACCACCTACACGGTAGTTCAATGAAGGAACAACTAAAATCCTCATCATCGAAACCGACAGAGATGCATTTACTTTATCATAGTTCGATACAGCAGAACTAACCCCTCACGTGTACAGGAACTTCAACAACATCATACAACGTGCTAAAAAGAAGAGCTAAATATTCCCTGATATCATTTCCAATCACCTTCTTAAGCAAAAATTGCATTAAAAAAATATTCTTTCTTAAAAAGAATAACCCATAAAACAAAGGACGTAATTGTTAAGTCTGAGAAGTGAGTGAATTATAAAATACTATAAAAAGAGAGTCACACTTTTTCTTCTGTTTATAGTCTTTGTTTCTCTCACACATATAAACATTTATTGCCTCTCCCTTTTATCTCTTTTAATTTCCTCTCTCTTTCTCTCTCTCTCTCTCTCTCTCTCTCACACACACACACACACACACATACATACACACACATGCACATACACATACACATACATTTATTGTCTCTGTTTTACTTCCCTATTTATAGTCCCCGCTCTTTCTCACACACATTTATTGTCTCACTTTCTCTCTAATTCATTGTCCCTCTGTTTTCTCTCTCTCTCTCTCTCTCTCTCTACCTCTCTCTCTCATTCTCTCACGCACTTATTACATCTCTCCCTCTCACCTACCCTTTCTCTCTCATTCATTCTCCGTCTATTATTGTCCTGTTTTCTGTCTCTTTCTCTCTTTCTCTCTCTCTTTCTTTCTTTCTCCCTTTCCCTTTCGCTCTTTCTCTTCATCTTTCTCATAAAACTAATTATTTCTCTCTTTCTCTTTCTCTCTCTATTTATCTATCTATCTATCTATCTCTCGCTCTCTTTCTCACATTCTCCTCTCTCCCAAAGATATATCAAGTGGGATCACGTATAATTTCCAATTGTTAAAAAACAGATAAGCAGTGATGTGTCATGCCCTCACACTTTTAACTTCGTAATTAAGACTCTATGCATAAGTGTGAATATATGTGCGCTTACACGCACATATGGGAATATGTATGCTTACGAAGTGAAGCAATGTCTGTTTGAGTTTTAGCATAACGTCGCAATGCTGAAGGCAATGGAAACAAAACACGACCAGTTGCAAAATAGCTGGAAAGTCGACTTTTTTTTACCTTCCGTAGAATTTATCAGATGTGCTCTCCTTACCTCAAAACGGTAACTGTCGGAATTGCTTTTGTTCAGGTGATGTTGTATGCGAACCCTTTGGCATTTTCGGGAACAATTCTCTTCACTATTGTTTCCAATTTCAAGTTAGAAATACTTGTTTGCCTAAGAATTACACATCGCTTCATAATACTGGTTTCAAATTTTGGCACAAGACCAGCAAGTTCTGGGAAAGGGGTAAGTCGATTACATCGACCGCCCACGGTTCAACTGGTACTTATTTTATCGACCCCTAAAGGATGAAAGGCAAAGTGGACCTCGGCGGAATTTGAACTCAGAACGTGAAGACGGACGAAATGGAGCTAAGCATTTCACCTGGCGTGCTAACGATTCTGCCAGCACGCCGCCTTAGATCCATTCACAAAATAGTTTCTCATATAAATAATGATTTCAAATCTTGGCACAAGACCAGATATTCCGGAGGAGGAGGTAAATCAATTACATCGACCCTACTGCTCAACTGGTACTTATTTTATCGATCCCGAAAGGATGAAAAGCAAAGTCGATCTCGGTGAAATTTGGACTCAGAGCTTAAATGCCGCTAAGAGACAAGATGCCGCTTAGCATTTGGTCCGGCGTGCAAACGATTCTGCCAGCTCACCACCTTTTCGAATATTTACATAATGCCACACGTTTTAGAATGACTGAAATACTGTCTTTTATACAAGTTCAATAGATTCCTTGTTAATTCATTTTATATTCACATCCAATAACTACAGAAAGAATGAAAAAAAACCCTGATGTCAAGCTCGCCAGATTTTTAACTCAAATATGAAGAAAACACAATAAACTCACGTTTTACCCGACAAATCAGCCATCAAAAGTAGTTCTCCATGGGATTCAAATTTCGCAAGTTTGGAGGCCAAAGTTGTAAGGATAGTCTGACATCCATTTATGTGCTACGTGGGTTTTATAAGGTGCCGAGTCATGCTGAAACACGCATGGACTTCCAGTGCATACTTCATCGATCCAAAGCTTAACGACTGTCTCCAACATCTCAACAACATTAATTCTAAGAGCCAGTGGGAAAATGTGACGTGGTATGACATGACCTTCGTTGTTCACCACTCCTAAAACTATTATATCATTGTTTATAAATATTCATTAGGCAATAAGTTTCCATAATCGAGGTAGAAGAGTGCATTTAAAACCAAGTTGTCTTTTTATATTCAAAACTTGCTACTGCCATGTTCGGAAACAATTTTCATTTGAGAAAAGCGACATTGTAGAGTAAATAAAGATACAAACGTGACTGTGAGTTTGAGGTGTTCGCTTCAGAACCACGTAATTCTGGGTCTAATCACATGGCAGAACCCATTGATCATGTAACTACTGTCAAGACCTTAGATTGACCATTGGTGTATATATATATATATGAAAGCCGATTGACCCTTAATTCAAAGATTATCGTTGGATCCTAAGCAAATGCATTGATTTCATCCACCAAATTTCAAATACATCTTAGGATATTTGATGTTCCGAACTAACTAGAGCACGTGGTCCTTGTGCTTTCAAGAAAATCATCTACCAAGCATCATGAACTAATCACTACCACTACCGAGCCTTGTGTTTAACTTAACGAAGTTCGTTACCCACTAGCTCCATTTAGACCTATTTTATAATGTCGTTTACCTACATCTTTACCATAGACTTACTATTTCAGCATTTCTGAGCAGTTTATAAGAGTGTGATAGAAAAGGTCATGTCACATCTCACGAGGATCCTGATAACACTCCCATATTAGTTACCGTCTCGAGCAGACTCGAAAATCTATTAGAATCACTGCTTCTGACAGCTCACTAACGATAAGATCGCAGTCAGTGTTTGTGTGTGTGCGTGTGCGTGTGTGTGTGTGTGTGTGTGTGTGTGTGTGTGTGTGTGTGTGTGTGTGTGTGTGTGTGTGTGTGTGTGTGTGTGTGTGTGTGTAAAGTAAACAACAGATTGTACGGTGCGCCACATAGATAAATCAACGGTTAGAATTAACAAGCGGAAATCCAACAAAAAACTACATGCGGAAAACAAACGATAGCATAACAAGAGGGAAACTGGACAAAAGCAAGAAACACAGACCATTCGCAGCCGATTTCCTCGTCAGTCAGTGTACGGAAAGTCATCGTAGTTTCGCGCATTTTTACCCTTAAGACCGCTCGAATCAGGCAAGAGCCAGAGCATTAAGCTTCTGGGAAAAGCAAACGAGTGTATACAATAACGAAAGCAAGAATGAGAGAGTAAGAATTATGCACATACATAAGATGAACGCCTTTCGGCTATACAAGACGAAAATAATTGTACATTTACAGATAAATGAATAACAGAAAGAGTGTTTCGACTATTAGATGAACGCTAACGTGATGAAATAATAATACAAGTACAACAGAAGAATTATGCATAAACAATTGACAAACGTCATTCGGCTATACAACAAAATGAAAATAATTGAACAATTGCAACATACATAGATAAGATAAAGGGTCTTTCGACTATCAGACAAAGGAAATAGGTTGGCGCAAAGGAGAAATGAAAAGTCTTAACAGACCAAGCAAGAAGACAGATGAACGTGACTGGCCTGGATGATGGCTGGTCGGAAAAGGACGATAATGCCTTGACCAGTGATCACGTGATAGGAGACGGAAAGAATTGTAGAGGGCAAAGGGATTAAAGAATAAGAGGGAGGGGGAAAGATGGACTAAGGAATAAGACAGAGGGAAAAGAAATCAGAGTGACTAAAGAATGAGAGGGCGGGGAGGAGATAAAGGCACAGAGAGAGAGAAAGGTACAAGTGAGACAAGCAAAGAAGGAAAGCAGAGGAAGGGAAAAAAGAGGGCCTACGGAATAAGACAAAAAAAATCAGAGGGAGAGGAACGAGAGAGAAGGAGGGAGAGAGAGAGACACACACACACACATAAGGAGAGAAAACGGAAGGAACAAAGTAGAAAAGCGAGGAAGGATAGATAAGTTAAGACTCGTACATAATATTCAAGGAATACTTTTTTAACAAAGTAAACAACAGGTAGTACGGCGCACCGCATAGATGAATCAAGAGTAGGACAGAAAGAACACAACAATCGGAAATCCAACAAAATATAACATATGGGAAAATAGACGATAACATAACAAACGGGAAACTGAACAATTTTCTCGTCAGTCAGTGTTCGGAAAGTCATAGCAGTTTCGCACTTTTTTACCCCTGAGACCGCTCGAATCCGGCAAACACCAGAGCATTAAGCTACTCCCGCTCGGTCTGTTAAGACTTTCCATTTCTCCTTTGCACCAGACTACTAGGTTCGTCTGATAGTCGAAAGATCCTTTCTATTATCCATATATGTTGTAATTGTACTATCATTTTCATGTTGCTGTATAGCCGAAAGGCGGTTGTCTATTGTTTATGTATAATTCTTTTTCTGCTGCATTTGAATTCTTATTTCATCACGTCACATTTCTGTTATTTATTTATTTGTAAATGTACAATTATTTTCGTTTTGTTGTATAACCGAAAGGCATTCGTCTGTTGTATGTGCATAATTCTTGCTTTCTCGTTCTTGTTTTTGTTCTGGTATACATTCGTTTGCTTTTCTCAGAAGCTTCATGCTTTTACCTTAATGCTCTGGCGCTTGCCAGATTCGAGCGGCCTCAAGAGTAAAAAAGCGCGAAACTGCCATGATTTTCTGGACACTGACTGACGTCCAGTTTCCTGTTTCTTATGTTATCGTTTCTTGTTCCGTATGTAGTTTTTTGTTGGATTTTCGCTTCTTGTGTTTTTTCCGTCAAACCTTTGATTTATATGTGTGTGTGTGTGTGTGTGTGTGTGTGTGTCTATGCGTATGTGTGAGTGTGTCTGTTGTGTGAGTGTGTCTGTTGTGTGAGTGTGTCCGTTGTGTGAGTGTGCTTGTGTGTATGTATGTGTGTGTGTTTGTGCGTGCATGTGTTTATGTTTAACTTTCACTGTTATATTTAGGTAAAAGATGTAAATATCGAAGAGAATATCGGTAAACCAGTGCTTTTGAAGAAGAATTCATTTCCAGATCACGCTTCACTATCGTAAATGTCCTGAACCACACTGGTTGCTTCATGGGAAACTTTTAAACTAGCGCTGCACATGTTCACAAAAGAGGAATTTCTTTTTAGTATTAAGTACAAAGAATTAAAATTAAGTAGCAACAAATCAGCTGAATTTACGTGTTCATCTTTCAATTATTTTAATTACCGTCTCCCTTAAATATTGGTAAAAGCATAGTGATCACCTACTTACTAGACCTAAGCGGTCAATTAGAGGAAAACCATATTTCCCCTAATATAGTATTCTAATTTGTTCGAATTATCGCAGTGTTTACAAAATGTTTACAAAAATCCTTTGGAGCAAAGCAAATAATGAATTAAATAAAATATAAAAGATGATGCCAATAAAAAAAAAACGAAAGATATTGTATTACCTTATATAGGTTGTTTAATGTGGAAGCGCAATGGCCCAGTGGTTAAGGCAGCGGACTCGTGGTCATAAGATCGCGGTTTCGATTCCCAGACCGGGGCGTTGTGAGTGTTTATTGAGTGAAAACACCTAAAGCTCCACGAGGCTCCGGCAGGGGATGGTGGCAAACCCTGCTGTACTCTTCCACCACATCTTTCTCTCACTCTTACTTCCTGTTTCTGTTGTGCCTGTAATTCAAAGGGTCAGCCTTGTCACGCTGAATATCCCCGAGAACTACGTTAAGGGTACACGTGTCTGTGGAGTGCTCAGCCACTTGCACGTTAACTTTACGAGCAGGCTGCTCCGTTGATCGGATCAACTGGAACCATCGACGTCGTAAGCGACGGAGTGCCAACAACAGGTTGTTTAATGACCTTATTATAAGGATTCCCACACTAGACTGACACTTTTCTCCGAACTCATGGATTATTTTCGTTCTTATGCTTGATTAAGAGAATCTTTCCCGAAATATTATAGGCGCATTGGAAACCTATGTATATAAATACAATATTTTTTAGTTTCCTCTCATTTACTGACATTACTTTACATATTTTACATAACTTCTCACCTGCATTACTCAAGGGATTTTTTTAAACATTTATATCAATGTTGCCTTTATTTTATAAATAAAGGTTATTGTTATCTATCCAGTCTGGAAAGTATGTACAGTGGGGGGGGGGGATAAGACCACTGATCACGATCACAGATCACACAGATTGAAACGTAACGTTCAAAAATATTAATTGCTAAAATATGAGTCTAATATTCTAACAACGACTCATTGCAATCGTTTAAGATAACTTTAATTCTTTTACCCAAAGCTCTTCCTTTTACTAACTTTTAGTGATTGTATGTCTAAATGAAATACTCTGCTGGGGTGTTCCATTAAATTTTGAAAATAATAAAGAATTTGGAAGGATTGAATAAAAAACTTATATTTGTGTTAGGAACTTTACTTACCAAAAGTTAAATTATATAAAATGATGATAGAAAGTTTGAAATTTAAATATATGCACTTAATATTGACATTTTCGTATCGCAGAACTAGCGACAGTCTGAAGCATGTTAGTATCAAAAGGTTTAAAAAGAGATTCTTAAGACACCAAGACTAAATTTACATTTTTATATGTGAAATGTATTCACTATACTTCGCTATAAAGCATCTCCAAGAGTCAAATCTCTACTTACAGAGAATTTCCATTAGGAATTTATATAGCTGTTAATAAGACGTCTCCTACAGAGTGTCTATACTAAAAAAAAAAGTTTAAAAAACTGTGAAATTGAAAGAAGTTCTTAAGTTTAGTGAAGATTGGATTTAAAACCAAATATATTATATTGTAAGATTAAATATACTTTCATGCCTAAATTTGTCTGTGTGTGTGTGAATGTTTGTGCGTGTGTGTGTGTGCTTTTTGTATATTTGAGTTAATGTCCAGTTTTGTGAAGATACAAGTGCAATTCATATACGTGTTCTCATATACGTATGTATGAATGCCTATATATATATACGTACATACATACATTCATATATACATGCATACACATATATGAGTGTGTGTGTATAAATAGACATATATATATATACATATATATATATATATATATATATATATATATATATATATATATATATATATACATGTGCGTATAGATATTTTATACATACATATATACGCATATCTATATATACACATATATATATGCACTCATATATAGATGATGTAAATTGATGTTATTTTAGTATTAATGTTTGTTTTACATTGTGTATTTTGTATATACATCGTTGCATGTATATTCGATTACATTATTTCAGCTCTACTTTAGGTTATTCGTCACACTCTTTCTGTTACATAAAAATATCACGAAAGATGTTTTGTAAAATATAAAGTGTCTGTCTGAGATTTTTTTTCCGTGCATGCGTGTTGGAATTTATAGACAGGAAGGAAAAGTATTAAATACAAAACTGCAGTGCAATTATTTATTATATTGCAGAGATTACTCTCTGGTACAATTCAGATTTTACGCGAATCTCCTGTCTCAATAGCTGGTCAAGAAACAAAATTCGAAACATATGACACCATATTCATAACAAAAATAATATGCACGGGTGATCATTAAACTGGAAAAATGCAAAATGCTTTATAGTTCTAAAAATTATTTTCTACTCTAGGCACAAGGCCCGAAATTTTGGGGGAGGGTGCCAGTCGATTAGATCGACCCCCAGTATGCAACTGGTACTTAATTTATCGAACCCGAAAGGATGATTAACAACAGCCTCCAGCATCTCAATGTTTCCAACAGTATTAATTCTGATAACCTGTGGAAAGATGTAAGGTAGGAGATTTTTTAAAGAGATTCAATCTCCAATTTACTGAAGGTCTAGGCAAGCTCAGTGTCAGATTTAGTAAACCTGATAACCAATCTAATTCGCTAACATTATCAGATACCAATGGTCAATTCGGTTGGTCAATATCTACCACACAATATCTAATACCATGTGATATACTCTAAAAGAAACGAAGGGAGCTAATGGAGAAACAATATGCACATAATGCATACATGGCCACACATGCATCATGTGTGTGTATATATGATGCTGTCATGGTTGAACGGTTTGACCAGAGTTAGCAAGCATAAAAGCTGCACCAGGTTCTAGTTTGATTTGGCTTGGTTTCTTCGGGTGGACGCCCTTCCTAATATATATATATATATATGCGTATGCATATGTGTGTGTGTGTGTGTGTGTGTGTGTGTGTGTGTGTGTGTGTGTGTGTGCGTGTATGTATATATATATATATATATATATTTATATATATGTATGTATGTATGTATGTATATATATATATATATATATATATATATATATATATATATATATATATATATATATATATATATACACACACACACACTTTTAACGTTCACTTTTCCATCTTTACGCGTTTCGAACGGAGTTTACTGAGGCAAATTTTCTTCGGCTGGATGTCCTTCCTCTCACCAACCCTCACCTGTTTCCAAGAAAGACAATATTTTTTTATGGTCAGACATGTTTTTTGGGAAGATATTGAACATAAACGACGCTGCTTGTACCACGATGCAACTCACAACAACCAGGCGAGATCGATACAAAGGCATAAACCTACACTCTCTCTCTCTCTCTCTCTCTCTCTCTCTCTCACACACACACACACACACACATACACACACACACACATGCACACGCAGACATACATACACACACACATACACATACATAGAAATTAGGGAGTGAAGAAACACAGGCGTCTACCTTCGTCAGTACTCCATGCTGTAAAACATGACTAACAGAATTTCTATTGCAGAGTATAATAATCCACATAGAATGAATACACCGGATGATCTGTACAAACTTTAAATCAGAGGTTATTCACCCGTCGGTAGGTTGCTGTATTAATCATAAAATATAATACCAAAGAATGAAGAATTATATTTATTATATTTTCACATAACTTTATTCACAATTACAAACGTTCCGAATAGCTTCAAGCGCTGTTTCCTTGCTACACAATGGCGTGTATGCATAGTCAATCAATAAATTGTTGCCCACCCACTCCAATCATTCTCTTCAAGGCTTAAAAGTTATTGTGGTAGATTTTGAGATTCTGCTACAAAGTTGTGGATGAAGGATTGTAGAAAACACACATAGCAATTTTCTTTCTTTGATTTATTATATTCTTACCGAATTCACAGTCCTGTAGGTCAAGATATCATCAAGCATTGGAGTGTATTAGATTGTGAGAACGCAGCTCAGGAAAAGTTACTATTAACAAGCTTGTTTGCTGTCCAATCTGCGGTAGGGTGGCATTTAAAGTCCTAGAAGAGGGAACGTGGGTAGGTCAACCGGGTGTATAGTAACTGTATATGAAATTTATAAGATATTTCTCTCTATTCGGTTTGAGAAATATCAAGTTTACTACAGTTAAAAAGAACTAAATTAAACTGAACTCAGTTGTGTGCAATAGTTAAGAATTGGAATAAAGGTAAAAACTTATTTGGGAAAGGAGTAATATATTACATAATAGATAACTTAAGAAAGAAAAGAAAGAATTCTTGATAAGATAACGTTAGTATTAATTTTATTTATAACCAGGTGAGTTAATCATGTGGTATTTTGTGTGGAAATTTTAAGAATGTTTTGTTAAGTGAGGACATCGAATTAATAACTTGCTACGTTAGTGAATTAGAATGGATTTACAATTTCAAACGCCTCCACCAAGCACAAAATACAGCCTCAACCTCTCATTCTATGTGTGTGTGTGTGTGTGTGTGTGTGTGTGTGTGTGTGTGTGTGTGTGTGTGTGTGTGTGTGTGTGTGTGAGCACTATCTATAAAAGACCACGAAACAAAGTAATCTCTCCTCTCCTTGAAGTCCCAGATGAATTTCGCTGATGAAGTGTAGTTTTTTTTTTTTGTAGTTCAAAGAACGAATGCGTTGATGTAATTTTGCCTTGAATTTCGAGGCGGAAGTGCCTATGTAATAATGGACATTATCAGATGTTTTCACCGAGGACTTATACATAATATCCATCCTTAAACATTGGTTTCCAGAGGGCTGGGGATTTATCATGGTTTCTACAGTTACACACTCCATTAGGTATGTAGTCATAAGAGGTCTTACTCTATTAGTGTTATTGTTATTACTCAGAGGAGATATTAAAATATTATCATCTCTGTTATTTGAACCTCATAGATGTGTTCTATTAAAGGGAAATCAAGATTGGTCTATACATTCTGAAAGCGTTGTGTTCGAAAGTTAATAGCCAGTTTAATATCCATTAAATTAGGTGCAGTGTAACAATCGCAATATTTCATGCAACCATGAGGGAACTAATATACAAAGAAATAACTATGCAAACATTAATTATAGTAACAAATTTAAGAGAAAGAGATCGAACTAGACATATTAAGTCGTCTAAGCCACCATTAGGAATTCATGTAGCCACAGGCATCCCGGGAATTTTTTGTAAGGATTTAGACATATATCGTGAAGTTAACCCATCATCTTTCTTGGGATGCTGTAAATTGTTCTATCAGTATTTGTTTTGTATATTGTATACCTTTCTCCATCAATAAGGATGGATATTTTTGTTTGAGTAGAAAACCCTTTGAATTTGATTTCGGTGAAAAATATTTTAGACAAAAAAAATTGTTTGTTGAATCAGATATTTCTCAATATCTGATAATTACTGAATCCTCTACTGGTGACTGTGATTGGTTAAAATATTAGGTATTTGTGAAATTATAAAAATACAAAAATAATGTGGAAATCAGACTCTAAATACAACTATACAAAGTCTCAACTTTATATATATCTATACTCGTCCATCAGCTTGCATTTGCTAAACATTTCGGATATGGAATTAAGTAGCGTAGTGGAATTCTTAGATCGGAAAAGAATGTGCGATCTTTCAGCTACGCATAACTTGCATCTCTTTAGTCTATTTATGAGATATGATATAACCTTGCAGTTAAGAATATGAAGCCTAAAATTAGACATAGGAAAATAATATAGTTCACCCGCGTCTTTCTCCTTAAATGTTAAAATTAACAGAGGTAAGAAATTCCGGGCATTATTAAATATGCCTCTCCCAGTTGTAACTGTCGACACCATGAAGCCACTATGTTGGCTAACATGTGTGGGGGATCTGAAGACCAACTGCACACTACATACATTCAAATGGAGTATCGTGGAGAAAATTGTGATAGATATGAATGGATCGAAGAGATGCAACTAATGCGTAGCTGAAAGATCGCACATTCTTTTTAGATCCAAGTTCTACCACACTACTTAATTCCAGGTCCGAAATTTTTAGCAAATACAAACATATAGACAAGTTTCTTTAGTCGAACTGGGGAATAAAGACCTCTCCAAATTGAGTAGCTATTTCACAAACTTTGGTCGCCACTCCATTATATTATACTACATCGGCTAGATTAATTGTGATTTCTACATGCAAAGTTTTCTTATTATTTTTGTTCCCTTCCACTTTTTCCATCAAAATTCTTCACGATTTTCTTAGTTTTTTTTTTTCATGTTTTCTCGTAGACAGCGTCTTGAGTTTTCAATTAGGTCTGACGTTATGCCCTGAGCCTGGAAGATTATTTGGAGATGAATATCTTGTTATTTAAAATCTACCTAATTATTATATCTCTTTGGCATGAAACTATTACTACTTCTTTAAATTGTATATTTTAAATGATAGATACATACATACATACATACATACATACATACATACATGCTTACATACATACATATTGTCGTTAATAGTACTATTAATTTCGTTAATATTATATATAGTATTATTATTTATAGTATTACCAATTCTTTGTGTTTACATTTTTATATAGTGCATAATTACAATCAAACCCGGTATTCGAAACTGTAGCATATCTAAATGAGGGAAAATCCTAATCTTTCCTTCAATTTTAGGATTTGAAATTATTACTAGTACATGGACTAATAAATGCTTTTTTAGATCTAAAGTGTAATGGTCTGGTGAGAAGAACAGCACTTACTAAATTCCTTATGATCTGATTAGCATAGGTATCATATTGCTTAGCTTGTTTTCGTCCCTACCAGACTGATTCGCTTCATTGTTCTTGTCTCTTTTTTTTTTTTTTTCATTTGTTTCCTCTCTTTCCCCCTTTTCATTTTCTCCTTTCTTTAAAAAAAGTCCATTGTCCACTAGGTTATCTACTTATCTATTTATCTATCTATTTATTTTTACTTTATATTATATATCCTCTCCTCTTCATTAGATATCTATTCAAAAGACTCATCTTTTTTCATTCCCTCTCTTTATAATATAATTCTTTCCATGTTTTATATGACTTTCTTCTCTCTGCTACAATATATAGAGGCAAACTCGATTCCATCAATGCATTTCGTTTGTAATCAACTAATGAGGGTGGTACTTACATAGTAATTTGTTACATAATCAATTGAAACATATGCATTAAATGCATTCAGAATATCAATTAGTTTGCAACGATTTCCTAATAACATATGACTCATGTTTAGAACAATTTAGCCTATCTCTATTTCAATAAAACCGTTATAAAGCAATATGGAGAACAGAAGAGGAATGTTACTCTGTACTCTGGGTCGAAAATATCTGGTAAAGTGAACTGCATCAAAACATAGAACAGCATACACAGTTTTAAACTATCTTCATGAGAAAAAGGAGACATGCTTACGATAGAATAAAAAAGGACAGAATTTTAGGTTTCATTTATATTTATACTCTTCACTTTTATTTCCATTAATTAATTTTGGTCTCTTTGTTTTATGATTTATAATTTCCATTCCTATCTGCCATTACTTTATTTGATATCTTTATGGCTTATGCCTATTTGAATCCATAAGTTACTCCACAGAGACAGATTGCCAAAAACACAATGGGGTATAAAACGAACGGAAACTGACTCTGATCCAGCTGGATCATATATATTTATGTAATTATCTATATAATATTGTATGTAAATAGTATGATGTGGAAAACTCAGTAACCAACAGCTGTTATTATTGTACAGAAACAATTGTTATGACTGATGATTAAAGCATGCTCATTCCATCTTCTTGTTTTAGAAGTTATATATATATATATATATATATATATATATATATATATATATATATATATATATATTATATACATATATATATATACATATATATATATATATATATATATATATATATATATATATATATATATATATATATATATATATATACATATATACGAGTGAGTATTGAAAAGTTCCTGGCTTTGGGTAAACGAAAATACAGAAGGATCAGTTAATTATGATTTTATTCAACAT
>NC_142936.1:50763608-50863608 GCF_046866305.1 Octopus bimaculoides | reverse complement strand
CAGCTTAAGACATTGAAGAAAATTCTCACCAATGCCAAACTATTCTCTAGAACAACGGACGCAAGAGTCGTAAAGTGTGGTCGCCCTAATTACGGAACATGTCCCAATCTGTTGGAAGGATCGGAATTCGATTTCAGACAAGGATAAATATTCAAAATCAAATCTAACTTCACTTGCGCCTCCCAAAACCTCATTTACGGAAAGGATGCTCGGGCTGCCAACGTGAGTTATTTAGACATTAGCAAATTTATTAGAATATTTAGCTGAAGATCAGAATGGAGTATTCTTTGCTCTTAACTGTGAAACGATCGTACTAAATTAACTAAAGGCAAGTGGTTTTTTTACTCTTCTCTACTGTTTTTTGTTCTGTGTGTATCAAAAATATCACTATCAATTTAGAGTAAAATTTGTAGTTTTGGAATCAGTAGTTCTTTGGCTGCTATTTCTGAATTCTCAGTATGTTGGAGAAGCAAGTTACTGTCAATCCCTATATATTTATGATTATATATATATATATATATATATATATATATATATATATATATATATATATATATATATATATATATATATATATATATTATGTATGTGTGTGTGTACATTTATGTATGTATACGTGTTTATGTATGTGCGTGTATGGATATGTATGTGTGTTTGTGTATATGTATATATGTGTGCATGCGTATAATTGCATGTATATATGTGTGGATGAATGGGTATGGATGTGTGTGGGAGATGTAGATACATGTATGTGTGTGTGTATATACATCTTATTTGAAGATATTATGCAAATCGTTTTGTTTTTTTGAATAAAATGAATGTGCATGTACATAGGAAGCTGAAATTTTAGAATGTTGGCACAAATGCTCTTACTTAATTGTGACTAGAATTTGACATACATCTGATCTGTTTTTCATGAGTAATTGAGAATTTACTGAAACTGGCTGTCTGAAGTTATTATGCAAATGTTGGAATTGTTATTTGCTCTGCGTATCAGGACAATTAAAATATATGAATCCACTATGAACTTTTTACTAATTGAAAGAACAATATTTTAATATATAGTTGAAACAATTTACACCATCATATAACGATCTTTCTTTTCAATCAACGTTACTAAACAGTTGTCCATCGAATTTGTTAGTTTTCCAGTTTGATCTGGTGAAACTGCAGCTGTAATACTTTGCATAGCAACCCACAGTTCTACCTTACTGTTGTACTGTTTGCTTGACGGTGGCCACTCCATTATTTTGTCTTCAGCAAATCGATTGCACCCAAGAAACTCACGAGTTAGGCGAGATGCATGTGATGGAGCATTGTCATGCATAAACATACACTTTATCTTGAAATTGTGAGGCTGACGCTTGTACCATTCAAAGAAAGTTTGATCCAAGAATTCACAATAATTAGTACTGTTGAGTTTTACACCTTCGTCAACGTTAAATGGTCCAATGATGGTTGTATTAACAATACCAGCCCATATCGTTACACCACCACCTCCTTGTTGGCGTCTTCTCGTCATTGGAACATCTTGGCCTGACAGAACCCATCCTTTAGCCCATCCATCTGGACCATCTAATGTGACGCGCCATTCGTCAGTGAATATGACGTTCCTGAAACCTGTTTTTAAGTACTTTCTTGCACACTTTAGACGTTTATCAATATTAGTTGGAGATATAGGAGGCTGGCGGAGAGATTTTTTCACAGAACCAATGTCTCGAAGGACTCTACACCTTTTGTCTCTCTTTACTCCAACAATCCCAGCCACATTAAATACCTTATCACTACTGAGTAGTGGGTTTTTAGCGACAATACGTTTCAGCTGACGTTTTATCTCTCGTAGACAAGTTCTTGAACCCCTTTTCAGACCTTGTTTTCCTGTTCTTTGTTATATCTTCAATTGTTTTCTTGATTGTTCGACGATCTCGGCCAAGCTGCTTCGAAATGTTCAAAGAGGTTAATGCATCTCTTAAAAGCTTAGTTATTTTCTGCTTTTCAGACGCTGTAATATCTTTTTTTTTTTTACCCATTATTATATTATGACCAGCAAAATAACAAAAATGTATTATTAACACTGTAAAAAATATAAATTCCAACATTTGCATAATAACTTCAGACAGCCAATTCCAGTAAATTCTCAATTACTCACGAAAAACAGATCCGATGTATGGCAAATTTTAGCCACAGTTAAGAAAGAGTATTTGTACCAATATCCTAAAATTTCAGCTTCCTATGTACATGCACATTCATTTTATTTAAAAAAATGATTTGTATAATATCTTCAGAAAAGGTTATGTATACATTTATATATTTGTGTGTAGGTGTGTATGCATGTGTGTGTATATATGTATGTATATATATGTGTGTGCAAGTGCAGGTGTGTATGTATCTATATGTAGGTATACATGTGTGTATATATATATATATGTGTGTGTGTGTGTTTGTATGTGTGCATGCGTGTGTGTAAATGTTCAAGTGTGTATGTATATGTATGTGTGTATATATACGTATATATATATATATGTATATATGTATGTGTATATGTATGTATGTGTGTGTGTGTATATATGGGTGTGTACATATGTACAGGTGTATGTATGCATGTATATGTGTGTATGTATATATATATGCATGTGTATATATCTGTGTATTTGGGTGTGTGCATGTATATGTCTAGTTGTGTATGTATGTATATATATATGTGTGTGTGTGTGCATATGGATGTGTATGTATATATGTGGGTATGTGTGTATGTGCATATGTGTATATATATGTATGTATGAGTGTGTATATATGTGTGTGTATATATTTGTGTGTATACGTGTATGTATATGTACATGTATGAATGTATGCATGTATATGTGTGTACGTGCAAAGGTATAAGTCAAGAGACATATAAGTTTATTAGTATGTGTATGCATATATGTGTGTGTATGCGTGTATATATGCGTGTGTGTATGTGTGTATGTGTGTGTGTGTGTATACATCATCCCACCTTTGATAACTGAATAGGTGACCTCACCACACAGGTCAAATTTTGACAAGAACACAAGAATAGTGACCATTCCTAAATTTTTCCATTTGGTTATTCTTGATAGACTTAAATCTCCTACTGTTCTCAATTACTATTAATCTTATTTTTTGTTTTTGATATTTTTTTTTTTTTTAATTTTATTTTTGATATATTTATATTTTCTCTTCTTCTCCTTCACCTTCTTCGCTTTCTTCTTTCGTTTTGTTGTTGTGGTGCTTCTTCTTCTTCCTCTACTTCTTCACACATGCTTTTTGTATTCTTTATATATATATTATTTTTTATTTTCATTTATTTATTTATTCATTTATATTTTTTATATTCTTTTCTCTTTTCTCTGTATATTGCGTTGTATGTATACTTGTAAGAAAAAATCTTTTGCTATTTAAGCAACCAGTAAAACATACATTCTTTAATTTGAAAATGGCTACTTGAAAGCTTGAAACTCATGTCAGAGTAACTCACTGTAAACACTATTATTAAGATTAAAATAAAACATTATCCCCTCAAAAAGACCATCTCTACTCATTCTTTCAAATATATATATATATATATATATATATATATATATATATATATATATATACATATATATACACGCACGAGGGGTGTCTGGTGGAGAAGGAACGAGTGGAGTGAAAACAAATAAGTTTGTAAGACATCGATGAATGTAGGTACGTGTGTGAGTGTGTGTGTGTGTGTGTGTGTGTGTGTGTGTGTGTGTGTGTGTGTGTATGTATTTGTCTGTGCAAATGCGTGAATGTTGATATTCCCCTTTGTTTCTATTTGCGTAAACCAGTGGTGATCGTGACATTCTTTGTTGAGATTGTGACTGGTTGGTGTGTGCTTCGGAAAACCTTTGAAATAAAACATCCTTCACTTGAAAACAAGCGATGGTTAGTGATAGGAAGAGCATCTGGCCATAGAATACTGCCCCAAACAACTACTTCCCGTCTAAATCTACACGAATGATCGAATGAACAAACATGGCGCGTTTATGTGTGTACAGGGAATGAAAGATTTCACGATACATGAATTCATTCAAGTACAGTTGGATTCAACAGGATGAATAACTGTGCCGAACTCCAATATCTGTTTTGGCGTGGTTCCAAGCACTCATCGCTTTAAATATTACACTGGATGCGGAGTATTTTCTAGGTTTTTTGTGTTTTTATTTTTTGTTCTTTTTGTTAGTGAGGTCTCATTGAGACTGACAAGATTAAAGAAGAGTTGTGACTTACTGTAGAATATGAGGGAAGATATTGATCTTTTTACATTCTCGTAACTTTGTAGTTCAGTATAGAGACAATAAGAATAAGTACCTTTTATCTTTTATCTTCTACTTGTTTCAGTCATTAGATTGCTGCCATGCTGGAGCACTGCCTTGAAGAATTTATTGTTGAATGTATCAACCCCGGTATTTTTTTTTTAAAGCCTGGTATTTATTCTATTGATCTCATTTGCCAAACTGCTAATTTATGGGGACATAAACACAAACACTGGTTGTCAGGTGGTGGTAGGGGGATAATACAGATATAAAGACGCACATGCGCTAACACACACACACACACACATATATTCAGGATTATATACGACAGGCTTCTTTCAGTTTCTGTCTACGAAATCTACTCACAAGGCTTTGGTTGGCCCAAGGCTATAGTAAAAGACACCTGCCCAAGGTGCCACACAATAAGACTGAACCTGGAAACATATGGTTGGAAAGCAAGCTTCTTACCACACGGCCAACCTGTGCCTATACAGATCTTTAAGTACCAGATTTTAAAATATTATATAAATCTTGAAGTCGATTTGTTCAACTAAAACCCTTCGACCTGGTGCTCCAGCATGACCACAGTCCTTTTATTGAATCAAGTAAATGATGAAAGATAAAAGATGAAAAACATACATGCTTAAATAGCAAAAATTTCAGAATAAAAGAATCTATACATCCTTACATAGTAAAATGTATGTCAGAAAATTGTATAGATTATTTAAATCTCTTAATTGATGTATTTCAGTCAAATGGACATAAATTTTACCATATTTTATCAAATTATTAAATATATTGAACAAAACTTTTAATATTTTTCATATTAACCTACTTCATTTTCACAGATATTGAGAATGGCGGAAAAAACATTGCCGCATTGTTTTTTTCATTTTCTATAGTATACATTTAGTCTCTTTATGTCTGCATATATTTATTATACATGTGTATATATAAATGCATGAGAGTGTTGGTAAAATATATATTCATAATTTTTCTATGCATGCATATGTATTCAGACACTTATATAATATATCTAGATATTTCTGTGTGCATGTATGTATGTATACATATGAGTGAGCACATCTGTGTGAGTATGTGTGTATATGCTTGCATCTGATATAGTTATTTCATTTGTTCATTTTTACATCCATTTTCCCCTATGTATGAATACACATATGTGTGTATTATTTACGTCTGCATATACATAAATTTAATATAATATATACACGCACATAATAGAGGTACGTATATATATATATATATATATATATATATATAATACAGATATATATAGATATATATATATATATATATATATATATATATTTATTTATTTATTTATATATTTATATATTTACTCATATAGACACAAATGTTTATGTCAGCACTTTTTGTATGTATGTATTATAGATATATATACTCATACAGACACAAATGTTCGTATGTCACCACTTTTTACATGTATGCATTAGTGTGTAGAATATATGGATGTATTCATAATACATGTTTCTAAGTAGGTAAGTAGGTGTATGCACTGTACATGTTTATATGAATATCCATATGTAATATATATAAATATATATCTGTATAGACACACACATACACACACGCACACACTCCCGTGCTTACACACGCATATATACACATATCCATATCTATATATATGACATGCATGTGACTTTGAGAATATGTAAGCATATGTGTTGGCTTGTGTATGTACATGTATATGTCCATTTTATTTTGTGTTGCAGAATCAATATTGTAAATATATATATATATATGTATGTATGTATGTATATATGTACATATGTGTGTGTGCATGTAACAGTAATAATCTAAATCCATGTGTGTGTGTGTATGTGTGTAAATATACACAATGCATATACCCACGCTCATATATATGTGTGAGTGTATGTATATATATATATATATATATATATATATATATATATATATATATATATATATATATGGATTTAGTTTATTATTGTTCAGTGTCTGCTTTCCTAGAATAACATAAACACTTTTAATAATTTCATTTTGTAAGATTTTCACATACAAGTCCGCAACCCTTTCAAGTTCTGACATTATATTTCCAAAGAAATTTATTGTTATTGATGCCCTTTGACATGTTTCTTTCACATTGGCCAAAACTTGTCTGAATTTATTGCTTCTTTTATAATGTTTTCTTTTTAGCTAAAATTTATCAAGATTTCATTGCTTCATATTTTACTTTCTATTGGTTAAAATACTGTCTAGATTTATTGTTATTCTCATAATGCTTTATGATTGGCTAAACTCTACCCAGATTTTATTGTGTTTTGCTTAACCATCCTATTGGTTAAAATGCAGTCACGATTTATTAGGTTGTCTCTGATAATGGTTTAGGATTGGCTAAAAACTATATAGATTATTTTATCTTTATTTTTTTGTTTTCTTTTACAATTGGCTAATATTTTGGCTTTTTTTACTCTCTTTTTCTTATAATGATTATTATTGGTTGAAACATTCTTCAGTATGTCTGTACCCAAGACTATAAAAACCAATGTGCAAGCTAACTTTAAATTTGACATACATTTTCCAGTAAAATGTTCATCAATGAAAATAGACATATAAAATTACAAATATGGCTCACAATTTTTTCCTTGTCAAGAAAATGTTTCTCAAAGTCTCTTTTTCAATACCCTAGAGACTAAATGTTAATTTTAATTTTGACAAATCAACCAGGAAATTAATACAGGATCAAGTGACCTGCTGGAAATACCAACCAACCTTCCTTAAAATTACTTTCTACCATCTTAGAAGACGAGAAATATATATTGGATAATGGGATCTTATACAAACTCTGAGAAGATAAGGTGGTCACAGCCAGGACACATCTGATGATACTGTGTAACATGATTTTTGTCCTTGGGTAGTAACTGTTATTTCTTATTTCACCCAGTTCGTTGCCAGTACTGCTGGACTGGTTCCTGTGAAGGTGGCACGTAAAATACACTATTTTGAGCATGGCTGTTGCCAGTACCTCCTGACTGACCTTCGTGCCGGTGGCATGTAAAAACATCCACTACACTCTCGAATTGGTTGGCATTAGGAAGGGCATCCAGCTGTAGAAACTCTGCCAAATCAGATTGGAGCTTGGTGTAGCCATCTGGTTCACCAGTCCTCAGTCAAATCGTCCAACCCATGCTAGCATGGAAAGCGGATGTTAAACGATGATGATTGATAATGATTACCTCGAGAAAGTATGAAAAATGGCCAATATTTCCTTCAAATTTTGCTTTTGTTACATTTATTCAAACCCCAAAGAATCCCTCTCAACACATGGCTATGATGCTCCCCCACTACTGCTGCTCATAATCAGAGATGCACATATTGTTAGCCACAAAAGGACATGCTCAAGTAGTTAAGGTCAAGTAACTGATAGCAAATCTGCGATATTGAACAAAATATTTGCTATAACGATATTTCTGCTTGAACAACTCAGTGCTGAATCTGTCTGAAATGCAATGGAAAATAGGTCAGTCACAAAAGTAAAGTTTGAAGAGAAGAACAGTCATTTCTTCTGATTTCTAGATAGAAGCAAATAGAAAATAACACTTACTGACCAAAGACAAAAAATTTTTTTACTTTGTTACACAAAATATTAGAGCTGACCTAAGAGCTAAACAACAATGATGAGAGCACCAACAACAACAACAATAAATTTTGTAGGGTGTTTTAGTTAGGGTCGTCAGTGAGTCTGATTGAAACAAAAATAAAATGAGTGTGTGATTAAGAAGTTCACTTTGGAACCACATGATTAGGGTCCAGTCATAGTGTGTGAGTAAATGTACTGTTTCTGATAATATGAACTGAGGAAAAGGTCATGTCTGGAATGGCTTTGATCATTGGTCTGCTCAATCACAGCATCTGATTTAGGTTGGCTGAATAACTATAACAACAGTAACAGCAACAAAATTAATACAATAACAATACAACCACATCTAGGATATCATCATCGTCGTCGTTGTCGTCATCATCATCATCATCATCATCATCATTACAATCAACATCACCACCACCATCATCATCATTAACACCACCACCACCACGGCCATCGTCGTCGTCATTGTCATCATCATCATTACCACCAACACCACCACCATCAGCAGCAGCAACAGCTGCAGGTCAAGCAATACCACATCTGTTTCCTGACTGTAAGTAACAACTTTGGTGTCAATATAGTCAGTGCCCTTTGCCTGCAATCCCTTGCAAAAAGCATTTTAGGGTATCTCAAACATGCTGTGTAATGTTTGTAAGGAAACAGTTCGTTCAGATGGTGTTGTTTGTTTCCAGGCCAACAAATACATAAACTGTGTTTGGTAGATTAAAGGATTGCTATTTTGCTTGGAAACAGGTGTAAGGCAGGCAACTGTGTCACATCTGCCTCAAAGAATTCTGTCTGACACATGCAAACATGAAACTATGGATGATAAGGGTGATGAGGATGATGAGGATGATGATAACGACGACAACAATGATGATGACAGCCATGAAGATGACGATGATGATGATGATGATGATGATAACGATGATGATGACGGTGATGATGGTGATGATGATGATGATGATGATGACGATGGTGATGATGATGATGGTGATGATGATGATGATGATGATGATGATGATGATGATAATGATGATGATGATGATGATGATAATGATGTTGATGATGATGATGATAATGGTGGTGGTGATGATGATAATGATGATCAGGCTAGTGATGATGATGCTGATCATCATCACCATCATGAAGATCATGATCTTGATAGTGATGATGACAATCATGATGACAATCATGACGATGACAATGTCGAGATGAAGAGGAGGAGGACAATGACAGTGTGATGGTTATGATGATAATCATGATCATGTCGGTACCAAGAAACAACGACAACAACAAAGGTAATAAAGACAATGATGAGGACAACCACAATAGAGACTCAGGTAGTTCTATCTCAATTCACATTTGTCTTATATTCTCAGATGCCTTGTAACAATTTAAAAACTTTCATTGCACCTCGTTCCACTTTTGACAAATATCAACCATAATTATCAATACTGAGCTTTGTTGTCACATGCTCACATCTCAATATCGAGGGGTGGTGGGTTTTTTTAAAGTTGATCTTTGTCGATCTTTGTTGTTAGATATTATTCGCCCCACAGGGAATATGATGTAACCTGTCAGGTTTATGCAAACATAGTCTTGCTATCAAGACAGAAATTTTGTTTCTTCATTTGTTGTTTTACATGTGTTTTCCTTCATGCCAGCATGTGTTGGAAGAATATAAATATGAATTATAGGCATTGTCTTACAGATGGATGCCGTCCTTGTCACTAACCCTTTAAAAACGTAGACCTAGAGGATGATATTGTTGGCAAAGAATCTCGGCAAAAAACATCATTTTCTAAGTTCATGGCTTCATGCAAAGTGAAGAATGCCAAGATTCATGCATGCATACAAATACATGATATTGATATATATATATATATATATATATATATATATATATATATATATATATATATATGTATGTATGTATGTATGTATATGTATGTATATATATATATGCACATATATACACACATATTTATATGCATATAAATACACACACACACATGTATGTAGTTCTCTGCTACCACCAATCTTCTAGTCCTCCTAGGCCTGTTTTTTCACTCTAATGCATCTGTCAACTACTCAATTCCACCACCATGTCACCCTAGATCTGATTGGGACTTTGCACCAGCCACAAATTGGGTCTGTTACTCTCAGTAAGTTAAAAGGTCATAGACACATACAGGGACTTGAATCTACACCCTCAGATTACCTCTAAGGTTAACATAAAAGTTTGATGTCCTACTGGCTGAGCTATTTGGGTAGACTGCATATGTATACAGGATGTGGTGAATAAACTGCTGTCTAAAATATGCAGAATTGAAAATAACACTGACATCTCATTTTAACAGATTTATTTACCAAAATTACATAAAAATATTTTGAAATACTAGAGAGTAAATTTATACAATAAAATCCCCATTGGCTTCAAGCACGGCCTCCAGATGAATTCGGAATCTCTTGCAACTCTTCTAGATGGTTTCCTTATTTAAGTTGGTCAATGCTGTCATAATCCTTGTCTTCAGATCATCTTTGGTGTTACAAGGAGTTTTGTTGGTCTCTCACTAAACTGCACTCCATATACCTGTTAGCATATATTATAATGGACGTAGGGTTGATTATGGAATGTTTATTATTTTGATATTTTTAATAATATTTTTTTGTCTTTATACAATAAGTATTTTATATAAATTCATTTCGTATTTATTGTTGGTTGATATATACATTCATTTATTATTATCATTGTTGTATTTTGACCTGAAGATTAGCTATATTTTTTAATAGAATTGATTTTCGATAGTTTTAATCGATTTTAATCGATTTAAATTTCCTTTCTATTTGAAAATTGGTTATGAAACACGTGTAGTCATTTTATTATCTTTATCTTATGATATTTACTTTGTATTATATTATACTCATTTATTGTGCTTTTTTATTATTAATTTTTCTATATGTGACAGTGGATTTTCATCGATGAGTTCATGAACCTTGGTTCTTTTCCCTTAAACTATATATTTATATATATTTTTAATAAATTATATATTTATATATATTTTTAATAAATTGATATTAATTGACTTCTTACCTGTAATTTTGGATTCTATCCCTAATATATATATATATATATATATATATATATATATATATATATATATATATATGCATATATACACAAGTATATATACATACTTACATCTATACGTATATATATATTCATATGTGGGCACAGGACGTCATGAAACGTGTACAACAAAAGAGTACGAACCACGTGTACATGGGACAAGAACTATTCTTTCAAACAACGAAAGACAGAAATGGGAAACAAAACTAACAACATAAAGAATGACCCTTCATCAGTTGTTGGCTGCTTTTCTAGTCTTGTATTTCGAGCATTTAACAATAATATACACTTTCGATAAAACGGTTGCTCCCGCAAGGCAAATTAAATAGATTTGGGATTTTGTGTAGGGTCAAAATTGGTAACACAAACATGACAGCAAAAACAAACAAGAAATGCTGCTAAACCTAAGCGAGGTTGTGGTGGCAAACGTGTGAATCAAGCTAGGACAGGAGACAAACAAGAAGACGTCTTCCTGGTTCCAGCTACAATGGAGAGAAAGAAAGATGGCCGATGGTTACGTGGGAGTCACGTGAGCAAGAGAGGAGGAGTGAGGGAGAGAGAGTGACAGAGTAACAGGATAGAATAGTGGGAGAAGAGGAGGTAAAAGAATAAGAGAAAGAAAAAGAGAGAAAAACGAAAGAGTAAAAAGATCGTATAGAGTGTGCATCAGAATTGTTAAGATAAAACTTACTTGGAAGAAGATGCGTAGCATTATATATATATATAGATAGATAGATAGATAGATAGATAGAGAAAGAGAGAGAGAGAGAGAGAGAGAGAGAGAGAGAGACAGAGACAGAGACAGAGACAGACAGATAGATAGATTGATAGATAGATAGATAGATAGATAGATAGATAGATAGATAGATAGATAGATAGTGAAGGCACATGGCTTAGTGCTTAGGGTATTCAGCTCATGATCGTAAGGTCATGAGTTCAATTCCTGGCACGCGTTGTGTCCTTGAGCAAGACACTTTATTTCACGTTGCTCCAATCCACTCATCTGACAAAAATAAGTAGTACTTGTATTTCAAAGGGCCAGCCTTGTTACAATCTGTGTCATGCCTCCTGAGAACTACGTTAAGGTTACATGTGTCTGTGGAATTCTCAGTCACATGCACGTTAATTACATGAGCAAGTCGTTCTGTTGACTGAATCAACTGGAGTCCTCATTGTCATAACCGACAGTGCTGATATATATATATATATATATATATATATATATATATATATATAGAGGACATAATGGAAATTAATATGCACAAGTCAAAATTTTCAACACAACTACATCACATATGAAAAGTGACATTGCTTAAATGGCAACCAATTTCGGCTTTTCACCCAGCCCTGTGCTCTTTCCAAAACTTGCACCATAACACCATCAAGAGTTTCAGACCCCACTTCACTGATTTTTCTATTGATGTATTCCTTCATTTGCACCAGGTTCTCCAGTTTGTTGGCGTAAACTCTCTCTTTCTCAGGTATCGCCACAAGAAAAATCTGGCTTAGTCGAGTCTGGGGAACGTGAAGGCCATTCAAAGTAAGCCTCACACATGGTTCCAGCAAGATGGGGCAACTTCTCATACCACAAGAGAAACAATGCAGTTACTACAGCAGGGCTTTGGAGAAAGAATAATTTCCCACTATGGCAATGTCAGCTGGCCTTCAGGTTCCCCAGGCTTGAATAGCCTGGATTTTTTTCTTGTGGGGATACCTGAAAGAGAGGGTTTATGTCAACAAACCGGATACCCTTGTGCAACTGAAAGAGAACATCAATAGAGAAATCAGAAAAGTGGAATTTGAAACTCTTGAGGTGCAAGTTTTGGAAAGAGCATAGACACGCGAAGCTGAAAATGGCTGCATTTAAGCGATGTCATTTTTCATATGTCATGTAGTAGTGTTGAACAATTTGACTCATGCATATTAATTTCCATTATGTTTTTTATATTGTATCAAACTTTCATGCATTTATTTATAAAGTTAAGGAAGTTATTAAAGATTGAAACCCATCAGTGAATTTTGGGACACCATGTATATGTATATATATATATATATATATATATATATATATATATATATATATATATACATCAGGCTTCTTTCAGTTTCTATCTACAAAATCCATCCACAAAGCTGGTACTGGACTACAGTTGAAGACACACTTGCCCAAGGTGCTAAGTCGTAGAACTCAAACATTTGTGGCTGGCAAACAAATATTTTTACCATATGGGCATGCGTGTACCAGTTGTAGAAATTCTAAAAACAACACATTAATAAAGTATGTGGTGACATGGTGGTACTGTAGGAAATTAAAATGATACATGTCTTCTCGATATTGTTAGTTTTTATACCATATTTAACATGTACAGAAACTGGAGAAACCATATTGATTTTAGGTTATATTCTTGGTTGATGTAATTTTTCTTTTTGTAGAATTTGCTGCTCTAGCTTGGCTGCAGTTGAATGACTGAAAACAATAGAAGACTAAAAGCAAGAACAAAGAGTTCAGTGAACCATCAAATTCTATCAAAGAAAATAAAAGCAATTTTCTTGATTTCACTTGCTTTGTTCCTCTCTTATAAATATGTGGCCTTGTTTCAAAAGTAAGGAACAAATATCTGGTTCTTGTTGTTGTAGTTACCAAATAGAAATATGTAACATCATCATCATCATCATCATCAACGCTTTAATGGCCACTTTTCCATACTTGCATGGACCAGATAGAATTTGTTGAGGTACCTTTTTTTCAGGCAAGATATATTTTTCAGGGTAGATAGGAAACTAATGGCATGGCTTCATTTATGACCATCATGTAGTGTCAAGACAAAAGGACACACACATGCACAAATAGACAGACAGACAGACAGACAGACAGACAGACAGATAGATAGATAGATAGATAGATAGATAGATAGATAGATAGATGTTAGTATATGACTAACTTCTTTCAATTACCATTTATCAGATTCACTCACAACACTTTGCTCAGCACAAGACACTGGAAGATGTCACAGTATTTGTGTCTGTCTCACTACCAAGAGCTGACAACCAGCATTGGTTTGTTCACGTCCCCATTATTTAGGCATTCAGTATAAGAGACAGATAAGTACCAGGCTTAAAAATAAGTAAGTACAGGGGTCAATTTGTTTGACTAAACCCTTCAAATGGTGCTCCAGTATGGCTGCAGCCCAACAACCGGAACAAATAAAAGACAAATGATACAAGATAGAAATGAGTTACCTGCTCAGTCAATCAGCATAGAAATAGCTGAGTAGTCCAAAGACATGTGTACCCTTAATGGACATGTGTACCGTGATTTTTTATCTTTTACTTGTTTCAGTGATTAAACTGCAGCCAAGGTGGGGCTCTACCGTGAAGAATTTTAGCTGAATGAATCAGCCTCAGTAGTTATTTTGCTTTTAAGACTGGCATATATTCTATCGGTTGCTTTTGCTAAACTGCTAAGTTACAAGGACATAAACAAACCAACACTGGTCATCAAGCAGTGGTGGGGAACAAACACAGATACAAACACATATATACATATTTCGCAAACACAAATTGCTCTGTGTGATTGGCTTGGAGAATTGCTAACATACTTTCTTAACATGAAACCAATAGTAGCCTTAATACACAAATAAAGAACCTTTATCTACCAGTGTGGTGTTGAGCACTCATTCTTGTTGTTCCATAATATATACACACATATATATTGATGATACCTTCTTTACACATATATATACATGCAGGTGTGTGCATGTGTCTGTGTGTGTGTGTGTGTGTGAGAGAGTGTGTGTGTGTGTGTGTGTGTGTGTGTGTGTGTGTGTGTGTACGCATGCACAGGTGAACTTTTGCAAAGTTTACTTGGATAAGGTGTCATCATTTGTGAACAGGAATGAAGAATTTGTATCTCTTTATCGCTGCAGTATTATGGCTTTCTTTCAGCAAGACACTTTACACCTCCTCGTGTCAATTTAACTATATTTCTCAAAAATAATATGAGACAAAGGTAGAGTACAACAGGCCTGACTTGACACTGTCAATAAGTAATTATGTGGTAGTAAATGATAGCTTAAAGAATTATAACTTCTAAACAAAATAACACCTAAGTATTCAGAAAAGTTTCAAGAAACATAACAAAACAAGCCTTAATTCTATTAAAATTCCACATCACAAGACTTTTCATTGCAGAGTTTCTTGAGGAAATGTTGTAAGCCAAAGCTATAAATTTGTTTATTTGAGAGCTTCTAACGATGGCATTAATATGCCACTTGTACAGCTCAACGTTTTCTGTATATAGGCATAAGACATGGCTCATCATCACACAGGCTTCACTATTTAAAAATTGCAAAGCAATTTTTCATTAGACATGCCTAAATTTCTGCAGGTTGTAGTTTGCCATGATATTCATAGGGATGTGCTAAAATGATGTATGCATAAAAAAATTTCCAGTGAAACCTTTAAGTTGAAAAAGAGGAAACAAAAATCTGTCTGAAATTGTTAGGACCCCTTAAAGAAAAGGGGAAATAATTTCAAGAAATTAAGGAGCAATTTCATAATGAAATTAACCCTTTCAGCCTGTAACACTGGTTAACCGTGGATGGCTCATTTTTCTCTATACTATAGCCCAATCTACTGGTGTAGTGCATCTGGAAGCCAGGTGTATGGTCAAATAAGGTTCAGAAGGTCAGGGCTCAAAGAGTTAAGATAATGTGATTTTACATAAAAGGGAAGAAATTGAGCAAGTAACATTGAGGACTGAAATAAAGTATGTGTGCATTTATATATAAAATAAATAAAAACAGCTGTTTACAATGTTATACCATCAAGGAAAATTATAGTCGTCAGCAAAACTTGACTAAATGTGTGAATAACACCTACATTGCTAGAAATAGGAGCTGAATTGTTTCAATGCTGTTACAAAGCACATAACATATACACTGATAGGGGCTGAAATTGCCCTGAACACCGAACCAAGAATTCCTTAGACTGACTGGCCAGTTTTGGTTATTTCCATAGCCATCACATGATGTGGAAAAAATACATTTTCACCAGATGAAAACGGTTCTTTTTCTTTTTGCATGATGTGATAACTCTATTCATCAACAAAAACTTGTTTGAAACAGCTGTAGTGAATGAATAAATATCCATCTGCTGTTATTTGCTCCATATTCACCCTACTTGAAACATGCAATTAGCATGGATCTGGTGTCTATTAAATGCTATAGAATTAGTGCAGGATATGTTCCTAGGCACAGCTTTGAGACCCATGGTATATTCAGTTGGGCGTTTGTAGTCATATATACAACTAGAATATTAATCCCTCTGTAATTCTGTGTGTACATATATGCTCCCAATAATTTTTCTTTGTGTTCCTATTTATTTGACCTGAACTTGGTGCTTTACTATTTAGGTACCTGATTCACTCAAATCCTGAACATTTATATATACACATACACACACACACACATACATACATACATACATACATACATACATACATATATGTATATATATATGTATATATATATATATACTTATATATATACAATGGGCTTCTTTCAGTTTTATCTTCCAGATCCATTTGCAAGGCTTAGGTCAACCTATAGTTATAGCAGAAGAGACCTGGCTACTGTGTCACACAGTGGAATTGAATCCAAGTTTATCTGATTGGGAAGCAAACTTCCTACCACTGAGCCATTCTTGCACACACACACATATATATATATGTGTGTGTGTTTGTGTGTATGTATATATGTGTATGTATGTATATATATATATATATATATATATATATATATATATATATATATATATATATATATATATATATATATATTATGTATATATGTATATATGTATGTATGTATGTATGTGTGTATATACATATATATATATATATATATATATATATATATATATATATATATATATATATATATATATATATATATACATATAAGGTAAAAAAGGTAAAGACCCCATTCGGTCATGAATGACCATGAGATTGCACCTAGAAATTTCCCCTCCTAAGCACAAGTCTGAGTATGGTGGCTTATGGAAAACCAGCAGTTGCCCATGCATACCAGACTCCCCTTTCTATGCCACTGATGTTACCCAATGGAAAGGCAAGGGCCAATACAGCTTGGCACCAGTGATGTCAGTAGTATTGTTAAACCAGGCAACAGATTAAATCTACAACCCATAAATGAGCAACCCACTTCAGTAGCCGCCACACGGTTCCCAAATTTCACTCAAAAACTTGTAATTTGAAGGTATTTACCCAGTATTTCTAGCATGCCAAGCAGCCACATAGAGGCACTACCATTGGCTTGAAAGGAAATTTAAGTGACAGGTAATATTGTTAAACCAGGCAACAAACCAAAACAGCAGCTCTCTTGAATAGCTGCCATGCTGCTTCCAAATTTCACTCAGAAACTTTGGTCAATCAAAGCTTTTGATGAAAAACATGATCTACAATTGAGTGTCATTGAACATGAAACCATGTTGCAGAGAAGTCGACATGTTAACCACACAGCCATGCCTATGCATATTATTCCCATGAGTTAAGATTATCTACTGTGATTTATTATCGCAGGATATTATATTCATTATGTTTATCACAGACATATTATTATTATGTTCAGTTATCTATTTAATAGTTGTATCATTAAAGTGTCATAACTTTTATTTTCCAGTCTTTATTGGAAATGGTTTGTGTGTATATGTGTGCATGTATGTGTGTGTGTGTGTGCATATGTGTGTTTAAGTGTGTGTGTATGTGTTTGTGTGTGTTTGTGTGTGTCTGTGCATGTGTATGTGTGAGTGTGTGCGCTTGTGTCTATATGTATGTGTGTAAGTGTGTGTGCATAATTTTCATTGGGTGTCTTTGTGAATATGTAACAATGCATGACTGTGAACATCTCTATGTTATTCTATGTATTTTCTATTGTGTGAGTATTTGTAAAATGTGGATAGTGCATGTGTTTGTCATTGATCAAATGTAGTTTTTAATGGTTGTGTGTAAGAAACAATATGTGCATGCGACTGTGTGCAGTATGGATAAGCTTATGAAGAGGTAAATGTAACTGAAGGTAGTGTTGATGTAGCATGTCACATATGTAATGTGGATGTGTCTATGAATGTATGCATATGATTTTGTGTAGAGTGGATGGAGGTGTATTTGTGAATACATGCATGTGACTGTCTGTAGCATGCAGTTTGGATATGTTTGTGTGGCTGTGTGGTAAGAAGTTTGCTTCACCACTTCATGGCTTTGGGTTCAATCCCACAGTTTGGCACCTAGGGTGTCTGCTACTAGAGCCTCTGGCCAAACAAAGCATTGTGAATGGATTTGGTAGACCACCACTGCTTGACAACCAGTGTTGGTTTTTTTACATCCCTATAACTTAGCAGTTCAGAAAAAGGGACCAACAAAATAAGAACTAGACTTTAAAAAAATATAAGTACTGGGGTCATTTCATTCGACTAACAATTCAAGGTGGGATCCCAGTTTGGCCACTGTCTAATAACTAAAACAAGGAAAAGAAATGTGATTGTATATATTGCACATGTGACCAGTGACTGTATACAATGTAGGTGTGTTGAGAACACAGTGTTTACGCTAAATTTGACAGTTTGCATTAAAGAAAAAAAAACACTATATCCCATCCAAAAATAAAAGTATTTTAAAACATCAAAATGTGTCAACTGGACTGTGTCTAGGAGATAACATTTAGTCAAACTAGCAGCCTTCAGCTTCTATGATGGCCTCAAGACAGCTCTGGAACCTGGTGTATGCATTCCTCAGTGTCCCTAGGAAGATCTACAAACACCACATTAATCTTGGTCACCAGCTCATCTCTGGTTTTGTAGGCAGAGCAGTTGGTATCTTTCTCAACTACATCTCACTCTTAGTAATCCATGGGATTAGGATCAGGGGAATTAAGAGGCTAGAAATTGAAGCTGGTGAAGTCATAGAAATTCTCTGACAACCACTTTTGACTCTTTCTTGAGGTATAGCAAGGAACCATATGCTATTGCTACTTATATGGCCTTCCAGCAGCAGCACTCTCCAGCCAGAGTTTGACCACAGTCTCCAGCAGCTTCATATAGCTGTCTGAATTGAGCCAAAGCTCTTTTCAAAGATGTGGAGTAGCATATCACCCTCACTGAGACATACCCGACGACCATTATCGTTCTTCTGGACATGGCTTCATAGTCTCCATTGCAGCTGTCCATATCATGTGTTACAGCTTTTACAGAGCATTGAATGGCAGTCATGATGTCAACATTCTGATACATGTTGCAAACCATCACAATAGAGTTAACTCTTTTCCAATATTCAGATGGCTTCCAGACCTCCATATCAGTTAACATTGTCTCAACTACAACTTTAATCTTTATGTCTCCAATACATAAAAAAGGAGACAGCAACTCATTAAATTTGACCCACACACCCTGTAGATATAGATACAGGATATACATGTAGATAGACATAAATATTGATGTGGATTTATAGAAATATAGATATTGACTTATATATATATATATATATATTTATTTATAAATCACAGGGTAGCAAAAAAATTTTAGAAATTTTATTTGCTACCAGTAGTCTAGCAAGAATAAATTAGTCAATAGACTATATATTATTCATTTAAAATACAGAGATGCCTATAATAGGACATCTAACCTGCCAGAAAGAGCAGCCAAAAAACTCTATACCACAATTAGGGATAATTTCGAAAGGGAATGAAAAATAAAATCATTTACCAATCTATTTTCCGAACCATGGTTTCAAGCTATTTTAGCAAAATAAAATATTTGCTGCCAATAAGGTAAACCGCACATGTACGGTAAATTTTGAAAAATTAAGCATAGAAGCACAAGTCATGGTTTTTATGTAGTGCCTCGTGTTTATATGTTAAATCTAGGTTGTTCCGCTGACAATAGCTGACCTTGCAAAATATTTTATTTTGCTAAAATAGCTTGAAACTATGGTTCGGAAAATAGATTAGTAAATGATTTTATTTTTCATTCCCTTTCGAAATTATCCCTAATTGTGTTATAGAGTTTTTTGGCTGCTCTTTCTGGCGGGTTAGATGTCCTATTATAGGCATCTTTGTATTTTAAATGAATATATATATATATGTAGAAGGTAGAAAAGTAACACGAGTCAATATGTTTAAGGAAAATAAGACAAGGTAGAAAATGCTAAAATAATTTTATCATGAAGTGTATTTTAGTACATTGTAGAATATATTTACATATTTAGTTGATGTTACGGAGGTCATCCAGCCATAAAAACCATGCCAAAATAGATGGCGAAGCGTGTACGGTCTTCTGCTTAACCAGCTCCTGTCAAACCAGCCAACCCATGCCTGCATGGAAAGCAGACATTAAATGATGCTGATGATGATATATACATATAGATATATACACATGCATATATAAATATATATACTCAGCATGACATTCAGGACACACTAACAATCATATATATATTTTAACAGGAACAAAATTATCAGGTCATCCCATAAGTTCTGTCCAAATTTTGAATAAAGAAAACAAGTGATCAAATGTTATATTTAATTGAAATTTAATCATCAATGTACTTTCCATGATTATCTATGACTTCCTTCTATCTATTTACAAGCTTTTTAATCCCATCAATGTAAAGCTCTTTTGGTTTCAAAGCAAAGGACTCTGAAATGTCAGTTTAAACCTCCTCCTGGCTTGCGAAAGTTATGTCCCCCAAATGATTCTGTAAACTACGAAACAAATGGTAGTCTGAAGGAGTAAGGTCAGGAGAATGCATGACCCCACACTGTAAAGATCACATCACAGAAGATCAAAGGGCTTGGCTGGGAAATTTATCACGCATTGTCCTGATGAAACTTCAATCATTTTCGACTCACTAAAGCGGGTCTTTTTTCCTTCAAAGCTTGGTTCAAACACTCTAATTGCTGACAGTAGACTTGAGCATTGATTGTTGCATTAGATGGTAACAATTCAAAGTGAATTACTCCTTTGCAATCCCACCAGATAGAGAGAAGAACCTTTTTCCCATGCAGCTCCCTTCTCGGTTGTGGTTGAGCGTTTCCCCTTTTACCAAGCCACTGTTTACGACAGTTAACATTTCGATAGAAGATCCATTTTTTGTTACCAATCACAAGTCTATCCAAAAAGGGTGAAATGAGTTCGTGAGAATGTAGAGAAGAGCAGATGTCAACTCGAGATTTGTGGTTGCTTTCGGACAATTCATGAGGCACCCATTTTCTAAGTTTAGGAACCTTTCCAAGTTGTTGAAGATGACAATGAACAGTTGTATAATTTGTAAGCTTTATTGCCAATTCTTCAACTGATAATGCAGGATTTTCTTCAAGTAATGCCTCAAGGAGCTTATCATCAAATTCAACTGGACGTCCTGTTCGATCTTCATCTTCAAGGCTGAAATCTCCAATTCTGAATTTTGCAAACTATCTTCTGTAAGTTCTTTCATTCAAGCATTCTTTCCCATAAACTGAGTGTATGTTATGAGTCGCTTTGGCTGCAGAGTTTCCTTTTTTGTACTCATAAATCATTATGTGCCTCAAATGCTCTTTGGATATTTCCATGTTAGAAAGGGTTTTAATCAAAGAAATTTTAATTCTATTATTCTGTAAAATAATATTTAATTAGTTTAAATGTACACAAATGCATAAAAATAATTTTTAATTCCATTAGACATTCTAAAATACTATTAAATTTCATTCAATTTTAAAAAAGGTAAAATCGGACAGAACTTATGGGATGACTTGATAGATTATTGAAAACCCAGATTTACAAACCAGACCTGGGAGTGTATTTTTTTAGACATTTTTTTGGAAAAGGCCATCAAGCTACAGTAGTTTAACATGAGTATTTATAGACAACAGCTTCAAAATGTATAACTTATCTACCCACATTACATATTTAAGCTTGTTCTTATAATCATTGGTGCACTTGGTTATGTTACTAAGTGATTCAATAATTGTTTAGAAAATCTTTTACTTTCAAATCAAAAAACTGACAATGTAATATATATCCTACAAATTCAGTCATGAAGGAGCAGTAAAAATATGCTAAACCTTTATAAAGTTTAAAATGTAACTTTTTACTGTTTCTGTTAGCTAAACTTCACTGAGGGTATTTGATTCTTAGTTAGATTTCAGCCTCTTCTTTGTAGAAATAATTCAAAAACATTAAAAATGGAAAGTGACACATAAACATAATGGTGTTACACACATACAAAAGAATTTAGAGTTCTAAAACAAAACCTGCTAATGAAGAAAATTGATGGTAAGAAGTTATATATTCAGAAAATGGCATCTAGAAAATGGAAATTGTGTAGGAACACAATTACATCTATAAAAATATGCATTTCAAACATATTCTAAACTTAAAACAGATGTGGAAAAAGCAAAAATAGACTTAACCAAACAAATGAAAAGATTCTACATAGAGAAGATTACAGAATTAATTACATCAAAGATAAGATGAAACACCGCGGATGCAATACAATTTGGATATGTGAATAAGTAATTTAATGATTACACTGTAGATCCATAGATAAATTGGCAAATAAGGATTCAGTTTATCTCCAAGAGATATTCTGTAGAGATTCTCCTTAAAGAAATTGATACATCTGATAAAGCATGTGATGCTTATATAAAACAATAAAAGCATAGAAAAACTAAGAAAATAATACCGTAAGTCATGTGATATGCTGAACAAAGGAATTTAGGAATAGAAGAAATCTAGAACTAATCATTATGTATCAAATACCTAAAATGGGAAACAAAACACATTAAATATGCATTTATTGTTGCATAAAAACTATATATATATTACACAAAGAAGAAAAAACCATATCAGCTGCTGTTTTATCAGCATTTAAATTAATATATAATGAGACAAAAGAAAGCTTCTCTGTTAAAAGTAAGTATTATATAAATTACAATTGATTTCAAGAGACCAGTAATAGCAAAACCAGTACTTAATGCCATTAACAAAAGAAACAGAAGCAAAAACGAGAGAGAAACAGATGACAAAAGATGATTCTTGCACCTTAAGCTAATAATTATCTTACACTTCATAAATTAATAAAGTTATTTGAATTGTTAAATGAACAGGTAATTTCATATTTCAAAGGAGAAATAAAAATTGGAGAAGTATCAACATAAACAGATCTTCATATTCAATGAAGTAGGATAATTAATGCTAAATAATACTCTAAAAATTCATTAAAAGAAGTGATAAAATACTTTGTTATGGAGTGTTACAATAATTATTAGATATTTAGGTGCAAACCATATACATACATACATACATTTATTTATATATATATATATATATATATATATATATGTTTTGCACCTTAATATCTAATACAATATATATATATAATATATATATATATATATATATATATATATATATATATATATATATATATATATATGTATATATATATATATATATATATATCAACAACACAAACAGCAGTGGGAGACACAGACACAATGACATACACATGTGTGTGTGTATATACATGTGAATATATATGTGGCATTCCATTAAATGATAAGTTAAAAAAAACATAATAAATGTACAACCAAATGAGAAATTAACAAACAAGAAACGACTACACAATGCAGAAAGAGAATATACAAATATGTGATTCAAGACAAGACAATTAGTGGACAGATGAGGGACAAAGACGAGTTCACAAGTAAGAGTTTCATACAACGTCTATTCCTTCCTTTCTCTCTCTCTTTCTCCTCTTCCTTCTCTACACTCTCTGTGCTGTTATCTGTTCCTGTTTTTTGCCTTTCTTCTCTGCTCTCTACCACTTTTCTCACTCCTACTACTGACAAGTGACCTGTAGTCATTGTGTTCTCTTCTTCCTTTTCACACCAACTGTCAAAACAACCAGTCCGTATTTTTTCTCATCTACCACTCACATCACATTTCACTTTCCCTCTGTTAATCCTTTAGGATATTTTCCTGTCGTTAACCATTATTTTTGTCTCCTGCCTGGCCTTAAGGCTGTGTTCTGTTTATTTGTTTTAATTTGTTCATATTTTTCACTTGCCCATGTACTAATTGTTTCATCTTGAATTACACTTATCTCATACGTATATGTTCACTTTCTACATTGCATAGTCATTTATTTCTTGTTTGTTTGTTTCTTTTCTATCATGTCTGGTCCCATGCCTAGCTTGTCATTTCCCAGAGGCTTCTGGCATCCAGCACCGCTAGAGGGATTCAACATTACCGTTGAAGGTGCAAAATTGCGTTTGACCCTCTGGTCAGTTACCCATGAAGATTTGGTGACCTGTGTGCTTCCCATTTGTTTGTACATTTTTTGTTTTTTAACTTATTATACACACACATATATCATCATCTTTTTACATCTGTTTTCTATGCTGGTTGTTAGACTGGTTGCCATGACTTGAGTCAGCATATATTCAAGAGGACCTCATTCACTTGATAAATTCTACATGATTTTACACAATTTCCAATGTCCCTGTCCATTGGTGCTTTCATTCTCGACATTCCTAGGTCTCCACTGTGGATTTCCTGCAATACTCGTTTCTGTAGTGCAGTTGGTACTACCACTCTTTGCGCGTACATTAAAAAATCATCGTGTAGTGAAAAATTATTCGAATTTGTATTTTCATTTTGTTTATTTCTCAGCATTTCTTTCATTCTCGTAATGTAATTATCCTCTGCAAATTTCATTTTTATATCATGCAGTCACTGGCAGTTATGGAATAACATTACACATAATATTTTCTATTTCATTTTCTGACTGCAATGAAGCTATCACCAATATCTTCTATTGGTTCCACATTCTTGGGAATTAGTATCAATAAACAGTCCACATGACCAATTTTCTTCGACGGAATATACTGCATCTTAAAATTGTAGTTTATCAGTATTGTACCCCAGCATTGTAGTCGGTTTGCTGTATGGGAGGCAATCTCTTTTAACCCCAAAATTGATAATAATGGTCGATGGTTGGTTTGTATCAAAAAAACTTCTACCGTGTAGAAATTTGTGAAATAATTTTACCTTACAAATATTCGATAGAACCCCCTTCTCTATCTGTTTATACTTTTTTCCACTGTTATCAGCGAACGTGAAGCATGAGCTACTGGCTTCATATTTCCATCTTTATACTTGTGAAGCAAGACTGCTCCTGTTCCATAATCTAAAGCATACGAAACTACGACAATGTTCATTTCAGGATCGAAATGTGCTAATGACAAATCAGAAACTAGTACGTTTTTATCTCTTCGAATGCGTTTTGACACTTTACTAACCAATTCCATTTTACATCAGTAAATCGTTTAATTGTGCTCTCAGTTTATGCATGTTAGGGGTGTAATTTTGATAGTAATTAACTAACCCAAGGAAAGATTGTAATGTCCAATGTTATGTGGGGGAGGCATAGGATCTATTTTAAAACGGGGGTCACATTTTTCATTAATGTTTTACGTAGTGTTTTTGGTACGGAAAGACTTTCAAACTTCGTATACTTATCTATTTTGTGTTATAGAACAGAAAAATATTTTTGTATTCGAATTTATTTCATGTAAAAAATTGTCTTATTTCGATAATTTCAACCAATCACTGACAAGTATTCAGTTGTTTATATTTACTCCTTTGGCTGATTAAGCGATGTAAAGCGTATTTAATCTCCATACCTTCGTTTTATTTGCTTTTTTCATTTTAAATTTGCTTTAACCCTAACCTTAGTGTTAGGGTTAGGGTTAATTGTTTCAGAATCGTTTGTTTATGTAGTCGGCACTTAATGTATATCGGCTGAATGGACGTCAGTGATTGGTTGAAATTACAGAAATACAACTTTAACATGGAATAACTTATGGATTTCTTTTTTTTTAAGAAGACTAAGAGAAAAAGATGTTTTATATGACACATTCTACCAGTGTTCCAAGTTTCAAAGTGTTTCGTTAATGAAAAATGTGGGCCCCGTTTTAAAAAAGATCCGAGGCATATCTTTAATTGCATCTGTCCTCGATGAGTCAGGACGTCATCCATTTTTATTAATAATCTGCCCAAAGTATTTAAGAGTGAACCTGTAGTCTCTTTTTTTTCAAACACAGCTTTTATATGCTCAACATGCTGATCACACGAATTACTTTTAATCAATATCATCCCGGTGTGGAATTGCGAATTGACAGTCCGCCAACATCGCATCCATAACTTGTTGAAATATTGCAGGTGCGACCTTCAGACCAAAAGGCAATCTGTTATATTTGTACAATCCTCTGTGTGTATTTACTGTTAGAAGCTTTGAGCATTCCTCGTCAACCTTTATTTGCAGATACGCCTCAGACAAATCCAATTTCGAGAATATTTTGCCACCATTTAATTTTGCAATAATATTCTCGAGAATAGGAAGTGGATAGTGACATGTCTTTAAACCGTCATTCAGACCCATAGAAAAATCGGCACACAGCTGCTCATTAGAATAGGTGCTGCCCATTTAGAGTAATCCACGTTTTTAATGATTCCACATTTTGCCTACAAAGTGTAGTTTGTCACCCGTCATGCCAATTGCAGTTTTCGTTGTTTTTCTTAACATAGATTCCCTATTTTCTTCCACGTGTCGATGTTAATGATTGAAATGTCACCACCAGTATCCAGTTCAAATTTGATATTTACTCCGTTTACTTTTACGTGTGCAAATTCCCTTATTTGGGAGTCGATTTTACTTTCTGCTGACAGCACTTTAGAATTTTTTGCATTTGACGTTCGTACTTTTGTTCTTTAGTGTGAACTCTTGTGTCCAAAGTTTTGACAACGGTAACATTTTTGGTTTTTAAATGAACAATCTTTTCTGAAATGTAGGACTCCACATCCATAACATGGATTAGGACCTAACAATCTTCTTTGGTTATACTTTTTTCAGTTGACACATCTGCATTTTTGCGGAATCCTTTTCTTGAATTTTTCTTACGTTTTCTTTCAGGTTCATCATCCTTTGACACTCTTCTGCAACAGTCTGCAGGGTTAAATCTTGGTTCACTTGTTTAAGTTTTGAAAGAATTCTTGCCCGTATTTCTGTATTTTCATTTGCTGTAAGGCCTTGAAGAAAAATGAGACACTTAACTATCTCAGGAGTAAGTTCTTTAAGTTTAAAACTTTCACATATTCTGTTGACTGTTCTTGCACATGTAATAAGGTCATCATCCTCTTTTTTAGTTAAACTTCAACACTCCATTCGAGTGTTAAATAGAGAAGTTTTATCACCGAACATGTTAGACAGTAATTTGATTGTTTCCCGAAAACAGATTTCACTATGCTTTTTGAGCAATATGAAATTACAGTATCATTCATGCTCGAACGGAGCTAATTTACATAATAATAACCTTACTTTTTCTTTGTCCGACCATGTTTTGCAATCTTCCTTAAAAATCTCTTTGTACCTTCTGTAGTATGCTGAAAAAATTATACCCTCCTCTGGGTTATAACTGAATTCTGGCGAAAACGAACTTACCACATTTTCAGACTTCTTTGCGTATAGCACCAATAGTTGTTGCTGTACTAGTTACTTCTGCAACTCCTGTTGCTGTTCTTGTTGTTACTTTTGCAACCGTATTATAGAAGCTAATTGGTCTTCTATCATTTAACAAGTTGTAGCATGAACGGATTGTTAAATAACCTACGTGAAATTCAAAACCCTCGTCACCAGATGTTCTATCCTCCGTCTCCAAATGTCATCGTACCGCCACAATATAGGGAGAGATGGTTTAGATATACTGTACCAGTGTAGTCGCAGTAAACAAAATAACGATCAGCGGTAATAACAACGTAACGATCACACAATTTCTTCGCGAACCAAAATCTATATTCCAAATGAACTAACCAGCTAACACCTTCCGACTTCATTGTGAACTCAAAGCAAACTAACACACAAACTTCACTCCAACCGCTATTATCCAGTCTATTTTTTGTAAGTGAGCGTCGTGACTCTTATCATAACAGAGACGAACATCAGTATTCCATGTTGCAGGTTTGATAATTGTTGAGAGATTTCTCTCTTAGCATGAAACCAATGGTCTTAAATCACAAAAAAGTATATATGTGCGTCTGGGGTGTATGAATGTGTATATATTTATAAAGTAACAAACGGCAGGGAAATAGTTTGATGAAATTTTATTTAACCATATGAAAATTCTATCATGACAAATTATTTCATAACTTAAAAACATGTAAATAATTTATATTATTATATTAAATAATAAATAAATTACTTACATGCCTGCAATAATGCAAAATGCAAAAACCCATTCAAAATGACGTAGAATTTAAGCTACACCCTCAAATGAAAGAAAGTCATCATTAAATAGTAGATCCTAGATGTAACGTTTCTAGATATTTAATATTTCATAGAATGAATCATTAAGGAGCTTTTTTATGAGTACTACCAGATTGCTTGAATCCATATATTGTGACTTATATATATGTGTGTGTGTGTGTATATATATATATATATATATATATATATATATATGACAGGCTTCATGCAGTTTCTGTCTACCAAATTCACTCACAAGGCATTGGTTGGCCAGAGGCCATAGAAGACAGTTGTTCTAAGGTACTGTGCAGTGGGACTGAACTATACAGTTGCAAAGTGAACTTGTTCACCACAGAGCCACAGAACAACAATTATGGTAAATCCAATCAAATCAAGCAAATATAATGGTAAAAAGTTCCACTCTTTTCTGGCTACAAGGTCAATCTTCATAAAATAAATGATGCTTTTTTTTAAATGTTATAGTCAGAAGGAAAGACAGTGGTCATAACCATTTACAAGACCTTGAAGACTGGTGCAAATAAAGGGAAAATGTATCCTCAAACTAGAAACTTGACCAGTATGCTTGTTACAAATTGGACACTGCTAAAACACCCAAGGACCAGATAATAATGCTTAATTGGGTGATGAATTAAGTCTACCACCTAAGTGAGCCATGGTAGTATTTGAACTCAGAACACAAAGAACTGGCACAAATACTGCTAGGCATCTCATCAAGTAATCTTAGTATTCCAGCAATCCACCAACCAGGAATGATACATTTCCATCAACCACCAACACCATACATCCCATAGCCAAAAGATGAAATGCAAAGTTGACTTCAGTGGTATTTGAACTCAAAGCACCACTAATCATTAGGAATAGTATGAGGTATACCATCGAAACACTCTAACAACTTGGCCAATTTGCTGCTTTTAGCAGACAAATTTAGACATTATAATTCAAAGCTAAAAATACAAGAACTTCAGTTTCATTCTTGAACCTAACGATCGAAAAGAGAGAGCTGGTGTACTGAGACATAGATAAATAGAATAATATTAGGTTTTATAATGTATGTATACCACATATGACTAATAATATTCTGAATAAAATATTTTATTCATCACTTGTCAGTGAATTCTTTAGAAATGCAAGCACTACAATAAATAGATTTCATATCCAAAACATGGAATGCACTTAGGCAAATGAAAAATGAAAGATATAATATACATAATTCTCAAACAAAATCATAAAATGGTATCAGAATACTTTTAATCAATTTCAGATAACTTATGGCAAACTCATAAAATTATGTATAGAATCTGATTAAATTCTCAAATATCTCTTTGTAATATATAACAAACTTTACTCAAGGAATAGCCTGGAGTAGTAAAAGATTAATCTAACAAATTGAGTAATAAATGAAAGATTTGGCAAATACTTCAGCCAAGTTTTTAATAGAAGATAAAAGTCTTTATTATAAGTAAATAGATAAATAAATTTATTTTGCTAAAAAATATGAGAGCAGGGCTAATTGAGAGTCAGACAGAGTGTTGGCAGTTCGTATCTTACTGCCGACAGCATGATATATCCTTGGCAATGATGCATACAACTCAATGGCCTAATTTCTTTAACTGCATATTTGTGTAATTCACTACAAAGTTGTATAATTTACTACACAGGGATCTAATTAACTACACAGTGTTATAATTCATCATACAATGGGATAATATACTACACAGCAATGTAATTCACAACACGGTATTATAATTCACTCTAGAACGGTATAATTAATAGACAACCTAGTGATATAATTCACTCTGCTTTGCTATAATTCACTACACAGTGGTATAATTCACATAATTCACAGTACAGTGGTATATCACACTACAACAAAAAACATCAAAGGTCCTTCCAGAATCATTGTCTCATAAGGTCAGTTTCCCAGGTTCATTTGCATAAATACTCCCAAGTGGTACCTCTCAAGATTACTCATTTTTTGCCTACTGAGTGAACTGAAGCAACATGAAATAAAGTGTTCCACTCAAAAAGACAAGGCGTTTCTCAGTCCAGGAATCAAAGCCACAATCTTATGATAATAAGTGCAATACAATAATCACTAAGCCGTGCACCTCCACATGATACACTGCAGAATAGGGCAAGTCATTACACAGTGGTATAATTCTCTACAAAACAGTCACAATGGTACAACAACAGTGGTATAATTTACTAAACAGTGGTATGATACACTATACAATGGTATAATACACTACACAGTGGTATAATTCACTAAACAATGGTATGATACACTATACAGTGGCGTAATTCACTACACAGTGCTATAAGTCACTAAACAGTGGTATAGTTCACTACACAATAGTATAATACACTACACAATCCGATGACAATGATGATGACGATGACGACGAGGATGATGATCAGAAACCATGAGAGCCATTGTCTGGTACTGCATCAAGGCTTTTGGCTTTTGTTGTTGTTGCTGCTTTGTTTTACATGACCTGTCCCAAGTCACACCAAGAGATTTCAAATAACAGAAAGCTGGATGTTTTATTGTTGTTGTTATTTATGATTAGCAACGATATATTATAGAGGAAGGAGACCAAATATTGAGAATTATGATTTTGTTAAATTTGTAATATTCATAATATTTGTAGAATTTGTAATATTTCAAAAGACTTTTAAGAAAATCGGGTATTTTTAGGTTCACCATGTTTTTCTTAATATGTACGCAGTACTACAGGGACAATTTATTTTGTAGTTCTGACACTTTTGAGTTTTCTGGTATTTGGCCACAGTGTTTAAGAGCACCATTTAGTATTATTCCCAAAGTTCAAATGATCACAGGTACAGATGTTGTTTTCAGCTGTCACGTTTTTGATCCCTCCATACAAATTGATGCAAAACAGTACCAGGAAGTGTTTGCATTCCCCCAACAGCAAAAAAAGAACAATACAATGCTACACACACACCAGCAACCCAAAAGTGTAACAGGGGATGCAGTAGAAATTTCCCTGAAACTACCAAAAGTTGAACAATGATGATGATGATGACGATAAACATTGTACTATTACTAAGACCTTTAAGAAGAAAACACTAGTAATAATGATGGTGGTAGTGACAATGATGACGACAACGACGACGACGATGATGATGATGATGATGATAGCAACAGTAATAATGGTGATGAGAAAAGAATAAATAAATAAATAAATGAATGAATAAATAAACATGAGGGTGAAAAGACGATAATAATTTGGAGTGGAGGAGTATGGTAGGTGAAGTGAGAAGTCAGTGGCAATTAAATTCCAGGGCGTACCCATGAGGATTGTTGTGGTAATAATGATGGAGATAATAAAATTGTCGTGAACAATTGTTATTTCATATGCATTCCACTGGAGCCTGTTAAAAATGAGCTGACAGACAATAGACACATAACAAAGCATATATCAGTAACCCTTGACCACATATGTTGAGCAATAGAAGGAGGAGAATGAATGGAAAATATAAAGGTAAGAACATTTAAAACATTGAATGAAATGTAAACAAAAACGAAAACACAAAGTTTGTTGGAATAAATGGACAAATAAAATAAAATAAAATTTTAGCAGGATTAAGTATTAAAAAGAACAAAGAGATTATTTGTTAATTAGTTAGGTTAATTAAAAGTGTGGAAGTGCATGGCTTAGTGGTTAGGATGCTGGGACTCACAATTGTAAGATGGTGGTTTCAATCCCTCGACTGAGTGATCCGTTGTGTTCTTGAGCAAAACACTTCATTTCAGGTTGCTGCAGTCCACTCAGCTGTAGAAATGAGTTTAACCTGGAAAGGGATGGGCTCCACCAGGCTTTGTCACCCTGGATACACTGCATGGCTGCAGTGCCCCAACAACCCCCATGGGGTTAAGGGACTTGTTAATTGTCAATTAAGATTAAAACTCCTGTATTGAATGGTGGTGAGTTAGTAATGCAATAACAGAATGGCAGGAATGAGGGAGCTGCAGGATTGTCAAGGGACAAATATAGTGAACCATGTAGTGCCACAAAACTGTAAGTCCCTGAAGTTCAAGGTGTAAACTGAGGAATGAAGTGATGTGGAAAGAGAACCTACACTGCTATTACAAAATGCTTTTGAGGTATGGCAGAAGCTTTTGATAGCCTACCACATAGCTGGATTAAGAAATGTCTGGAAGTGTATAAAATAGCTCCTACTCTGTCAGTAAGTATGAGATTATGAAGAACCACACTGACTTTGAACAGTGACAATGAATCTCTAGATGCTGGAGATGTAAGAATTTCATGTGGAATTGTCCAGGGTGACTCACTATCACCACTTCTCTTTTGTTTAGCCTTAATACCTCTCACAGTACAGTTACAAAATGTTTCATAAAAATATAAATCATCTCATTTACATGGATGATTTAAAGCTATTTTCAAAAAATGACCAACAACTCAAGGGCTTACTAGCGATTGTTAAACAATTCAGTGATGACATCAGGATGCAATTTGGCCTTGATAAAAGCTACCTTTATCAAAGGAAAATTGACAGAAACATCTAACATTAGCCTTGACCAGCAGAATGTTATAAAATAGTTAGAACCAGCGGAAAGCTACAAATACCTAGGGGTAATTGAAGGGGACGGAATAAAACATGCAGTGTTGAGGGAATGGATCAGAAGAGAATGTTATCACAGGGTGAGAGCAATACTCAAGACAGAGCTGAATGCAAGAAACAGGATCGAAGTGATCGCTGCTTTAGCCATACCAGTCATGACTTACAGTTTCAACATCATTAACTGATCAATTACTGAAATATGTAATCTTGACAGAAAAATACAGAAACTGTTGACAATGCATAGAATGCACCACCCTAAGGCAGATATAGAATGACTTTATCTGCCAAGAAAAGAGGGAGGCCGTGGAGTTTTACAACTGACATTAACAATCAAGATTGTAGATGTCTAAGCCACAACTGGCCAAGACACCTACCTGTAAAACTCTGAGAACTAGATGTTAAAACTTGTCTCAAAACATGAAAACAAGAAAGCATCATACTCAGTAACAAAACAGGCAAAGGAATATCTAAATGAATTCCGAATACAACAGATTCCAGAATTAAACTACTAGAAACAAGCACAGAAAAAGCTAAGTGCATGAAAATCCGTGCTAAAACTGCTGCCTTAGATATTCTGACTGATAGATAGCAAGAAAAACCTCTCAATGGCAAATACCCAAAGAGAGCAAATAATGCCAATGTTGACAAAACCCTTACCCATCAATGGCTAACTGCTTCTGGTTTAAAATCAGAAACAGAAGGGTTTATCATAGCAGCCCAAGACCAATGCCTACCTATAAGGAACTACCAGGCCAACATATTAAAGAACGGCAGCTCCCAATATGTTGTGTATGTCAACACCAAAATGAGACCATTGATCATGTTGTCTCCATGTGCAGTTTTCTTGCACCTACAGAGTTTCTCAACAGGCATGATAGAGCTGTACAATATATTCACAGGGTAATTTGCAAAAACTTGGACTTACCCCATGATAAAAACTGGTGGGAACACAAACCACCCCCAGTGCTTGAAAATGATCACATCTCACTCCTCTGGCACTTCACCGTTCAAACTGACAGAAAGATAGATGCAAATAGGCCAGACATTATATTGAAAGACTTCAGGCGAAAATCATGTCTCCTCATTGTTATGACTGTCCTAATTGATATAAACGTATCTGTCAAGACCTACCAAAAACTGAGCAAGTATAAAGATCTTGAAATAGAAATTAGTAGAATGTGGAACCTGAAGACTAAAACAATACCTGTTGTCATCAGTGCCCTAAGAATGATAGCAAGGGCTGATTGCTACCTAGATCAGATACCAGGAAACCCCAAAATGGCAGAAATTCAAATGATAGTGCTCATGGGAGCTGCCCATATCCTACATTAAATATTGTATATGTAATCTCAAATTTTGAAACAAACTCATAATTTTCTTATATTTTCTTAAACATTCTCTAGAACAATACTATGTACAAAACCAAATATATGACATCCTTGGCATAACACCAACATGAACTTCTAACTTGTTGTCTCTTGAGGTATCTGGGTGAGACTTGGAGCTGACTTGTAGAAATGCAAAGCAAAAGTCAAACATAAAATAATAATAAGAAGAAGAAGAAGAGGAGGTAGAATGATAATTAATAATATCAGCTGTAGAAATGAGTTGCAACATCACAGGTGCCAAGCTGTATCGGCCTTTACCTTTCCCTTGGATAATACTGGTGGTGTAGAGAGGAGAGGCTGGTATGCATGGGTGACTGCTGGTCTTCCATAAACAACCTTGCCCGGACTTGTGCCTCGGAGGGTAACTTTCTAGGTGCAAACCCATGGTCAGTCATGACCGAAGGGGGTCTCGTCACTCAATAATAATAATAATAATAACAACAACAACACTATAGGAATAAGGAAGTAAAGGAGTGAAACCTTCAAAACAATTGAATAATCCATCCTCAAGCATTAAGCCTGATACATTGTGGTTAGAGTTATGAAAAATAATGTTTATAAGGGGTTGAAATTAACAACTGAAGGTTTGTAAACTGATCATATTAGTAAAAATACTCAGAGCAAACCTTCAAGGGTTGTGAAGAGTAACATTATAAAGGTTAATCAGTATAGGAAGGGTTAACATGCTCACCAACTCATATAGAAGTTCAAGAAAATTTAAAAAATAGAAGTTAGAGGTTCATAACATAAAATAATATGACTTAATATACTAATATACTAAGGGGAGTGAGTAAAAACTGTGGCATATAGATGGAATAGAATATAGAAATAAGCCGAAACAATATCTGAATATAAAATACCTCGTTTAAAAGTACATAAATGGAAAAGTGGAAAATACACAACTATACATATGAAAATCCATATGAATAAACATTATTAGGCATAAAATATAAAAACATATAAGAACCATTCAAATATAAAGTAATGTTAAAATAAAGAAATATGAACAAATTAAAAAAAAAAAGAAGCAATGTTAGAAAATATAAGAATTCATAGAAAAATTCCCGAAAAAATACAAAGTTGTCATATGATAAGAGCAGTATTTATGTGTGAGATTAAAAATATGTGTATAAGGAATAATAATAGTGCTTAATGGTATAGATTATCAAATGATCACTATCAGATGAAAGATCAAATCAGGAATATATGACCTTAGTTCCAATAAGTTAGACATAAATTGTTACTACTATTTAATTCAACAAACTTTTAAGGTTTTCTCTAAGTATTTTTTCTAATATGATCAGTTTAGTTGAGGGATTTTGTTTTTTTAGTAATATTGCAAATTGATTTTAAACTTTAAGATACTAATAGAATTTAGTTGATAGAATTTAATGTACACCATGAGATGAAAATCTTTGGCAAATGAAAATTATAATCTAATAAAAATTTTGTTACTTTTGTTTACCAGATTAACCCTATTATGATTTCAAGTTCCTCAAGTAAGCACAGTGTGCACCACCACTCCCCACCACCATCAATGTAGGGAAAAGTGATTATGATCACAGACCAAGAAATTTTATAATTTTTAAAGTCTCATATCAGTTCAGACAAGGATGTACATTTGCAGTTACCTGGTTTCTTAAATGAGTGGGCATTGTTGTAAAACCTCTGTTTAAATTGAGACAATATAGATGCTATATAATGAAAGGTAACACTCACTTATAAATTAAGTTTTCTCACAAACACTGATTAGCTAGTAGCCGTTTGATAGGGATTCTACAATTACATAGAGTAGGGGTGAGTTCATTAGACAAGGTATCATTATCAATTATGGATTCCACCTTAGTCCACATGGAGGGGGGGTCCATGACATGGTACTTATGTGTAACAGTAAAAAAAAACAGAGCAAATTCGTTAAAAAAGACACCAGGTACATTCAATCGGTGTGTATGTGTGTGTGCACATGAATGTGTGTGTGTGTCTTTTGTATATATATCTTTTACTTGGTTCAGTCATTTGACTGCAGCAATGCTCAGCACCACCTTGAGGAATTTTCAATTGAATGAAGCAACCCTAGTACTTATTCATTTTGTTAAGCTTGGTACTTATTCTACTGGTCCATTTTGCTGAACTTCTAAGTTACTGGGACGTAAACACACCAGCACCTGTTGTAATGCAGTGGTGACAAAAAATCATAGGCACAAAGACACATACACACACATGTGTGTGTGATTATATATATATATATATATATATATATATATATATATATATATATATATATATATATATACATATCTATTTTTTTTCCCTCTCAATCTTTTATGTTGAAGAACATAAGTTCGAAACATCAAACACTTTTCCATTCTTCCCAAGCTAATACACCTGCTTGTTGTTCTCTCACCTGTCTTTATCTTTTATTTTCTGTAAATTTGGACTACACTAAAACCTCACCTTATCGCAGTTTACCTATCACTGTTCACCTGTCGCGGTTCACCTACTGCTGTTCACCTATCGCCGTTTATTATTTAAGTTTACATCGCTTTCTCTGTGGTGTTGTTTTGTATTTATAATAAAATGAATATATACAAATTATAAAAATAAAAAAATATACAATACAGTACTGTTTCTACTTTGTGAATTTTCACCTACCACTGGGTTGTTTGGGAACGTAACACCCACGAGAGTGAAGGGATTACTGTATATATATATACATATACAACAGGTTTCTTTCAGTTTCAGTCTACCAAATCCACACACAAGGCTTTGATCAGCCCAAAACTATAGTAGAAGACAAGACACTTGCTCAATGTGTCACACAGTGAGACTAAACCCAAAATCATATGGTTGGGAAGATTGTGGCCATGCTGGAGCATCACTTTCAGGTAATTTAGTCAAGCAAATCTATCTCAGTACTTATTTTGAAGCCTGTTACCTATTTTGTTAATCTCTTAGGCTGAACTGCAAAGTTACAGAAACATAAATACACCAACAACACCTGTCAGTTGGTGGTGGGGGACAAACACAGATACAAAAACACACACACATACATATATACATTAGTGTATGTGTGTGTGTGTGCGTACACGCATGCGTGCGTGCGTGCATGTGTGTGTGTGTTATTTTCATCATTCTATTGATGGTGGGGACTGCCAAGTGATTGGACACTGGTTGAAATGTTATGATGCTGTATGAAGCCCCTTGGTCAAGCATGAAGCCAACCCCAATTATATGCTTGTCACTACCAGGATAGTAAAGCGTCAACTTTGTGTCAAAGGCAGGCAGATTGTTGACTGTTGTTCCTGATCCAGTAAGTCACAGTTCCAATAATGCTGTAATCGATATGCCACATTTAATAAGTTCTCAGACAAGGATTTCTTATATTTTTTATCTATCTCAATTTCTTATATTTATTACAGTTATGTAATAAATATATTTATTTTTTATTTAACTATTTCTATTTGTTATATTTATGACAGGTATGTGCATATGTCTATTGTGTGTGTTTTACCCTGTTTGTATCTGTGTTTTATTCTTTCCTCTCTCTGTCTTTAGTCATGATGTTGTGTGGTGTAGGAGTTGATGTTATTGTTCCATTTGTGTTTTCTATTGAGGCTTGGTCTGTCTATTGCTATGTGTGTAGCCTCTGTGATCTGTCTAAGTGTCGTGTCAGTTCTATGCGTCTATAATACATTAACCTCTATGTTCTGCTCTAGCATGTTGGTAGAACATTGATGAGCCTTTTTCTTCTTTGAGCCCTCACCAATGTTCACCTATATGCTCCCCATGCTGTGTGCAGTCTCTCCAATGTAAGCAGTTGTCAGGTTTCTGCACCATTCCTCAGTACATACTAACCTATACACTATATTCCTAACCTTACAGCTAACCCGTGGGTTCATTCTACATACAATACAATTGTTCTCCGTAAATGGGGACTTATCAAAGGGATAAGTTCTACAGATCAGAGATTTTATAGGGACACCAGGCCTTTCTGCTACTTTACTCTGTAGATTAGCCTTACTTAATGTTTTTCTAAAAAGATCCTAGGACAACAGCAGCGACAATGGGGAAGAGGATGAGGCTGAGGGGAAGGTCGTAGAGCTACTAAGAACACACACACACACACACACACAAATGCATGTACACAAACACACGGACGCAAGCACATGCACATATAAGGATACACATCATAGAAGAACAGAATGAAATAAGTGGAGCAAGAGCACACACGGAGATGGAAAGTGTCTCTGAAGAGGCCACAGATGTGTGACAAATAATTTCTAGGCAATAAGCATGAGTTAGAATAAGAACAATTGTAAACAAGTGAAGAACGAATATATAGCGCATGTGTTTATGTGGCAAAAAAAAAAACCCCCATCCCGAAATACAACAATATATATATATATATATATATATATATATATATATATATGTATATATATATACACATATATATATATGGAAGTTAAAGTCTGTTTTTAGCCTACAGGCCTATTAAGTCAGAACATATGCAGAATTTTGCAGTGTTTAATATGCTGGGAATATAAACTTGCAGCTACAATTTAAAATCCCCAGTTGTCACTAGTATTCATTTTCAGCAATATAAAATGAAATGCCCTTGTCACCATCAAGTCCAGGAAGGGAATGAAAAATCTGATGATTGTGAGACCAACATACTTACAACTAAGTTACTTCTCTTCAAACACACATAATCATACATACATATATACATACATACCTACATACATACATACATACATAAATATACAACACATAGTAACACTCAATACATTTAGAGCCGTATTTTGTCACAAGTTGACTCGTGACTTAAGATTACATTAGCATAGAATTAGCATATTAATGTAGCTGCGCATTGATGTCCACAGATAAATGCATGTGTATTATGTGTGTGTGTGTGGAGCCTGTATATGCATGACACACACACACACACGCACAGATGAATAAGTGCATGTGTATACGTACTCATACATAAGATGTACATAAGATCCCTCGACTATCGTGGGAGTTATGTTCCAAAAACCCCCACAATAGGTGAAAAGTTCACAAAGCAGAAACAATGCTGTACTGTATATTTTTTTAAATTATTTTTATAATTTGTATATATTTACTTTATTATAAATATAAAACAACACCACGGAGGAATTGACATAAGCTTAAATAATAGACTGCGATTGTTCAACCGGGAAAGGTGAACCACAATATGATGAAGGATTACATACAAATATATATATACAGACTCTCACACTTACATGCATACATTCATACATGTATGCATGCATACATACATACATACATACATATATACATAGATACATACACATATACATAGATACATATTTGCCTACATACACACACACATGCATACATACTTACATACACATGCAATAACAGAAGTATCAAGACATAGTTGAACAAATTCTTATATGTAAATCATATGCACTGTGTACAGTAAAGATGTAGCCTTACTGTGAAAATATTACCAGCAGATAAGCCTCAGGAGTTTTAATAGTTAAAAGTGAGAGAATTGTCCAAGCATTGTCATTTTCTTAAGACTCATTAGGGATTTCTTACTTCGCCTATCAACCTCCAAGTTCAAGGAGAATATAGCTTCTTATGAATAATGTAAACAAACTGTTACTAGTGTAAAGAAATTTACGTAAAGATATAAGGTTCACATTCGGGATTTCATGACAATCGTGTGAATATAGTGTGATAATAGATAAATATGAATAGGGAAATCAAATACAATATGTTTAATAAATATATGTTTACTATTGCAGTGAAAATATAACCCAAGGATAAGACTTGTGAGTTATGACACTTAAAAGCTTCTGATGTTTATCCAGTATTTCAGCCATATATTATATGGTATATACACACACACACACACACACACACACACACGCGAACGCATGCACGCACATACACACACATGCACACATTTACACATGCACAGACACACACACACATACACACGTCGCAGGTATGGCTATGTGGAAGTGCAGGTGTGGTTGCATGGTAAGAAGCTTGCTTCTCAATGACCTGGTTCTGAGTTCAGTCGCAATGCATGGCAGCTTCAGCAAGTGTCTTCTACTACAGCCTCGGGCCAGTCAAAGTCTTGTGAGTTTATTTGGTTGATGGAAACTGAAAGGAGCCCATTATATGTATGTATGTGTATGTGTGTCTTTGTATCTATGTTTTCCCCTCCACCATTACTAGACAACCGGTGTTGGTGTGTTTGCATCTCAGTAACTTAGTGGTGTGGCTAAAGAGATCGATAGAATAAGTACTAAGCTTCACAAATAAGTCCTGGAGCTGATATGTTCAAGTAAAACCTTTCACGGTGGTGCCCCAGCAAGACCACAGTCAAATAACTGAAACAAATAGAAGATAAAAGATAAAGAGAAAAGAAGCGTGTGGGTGGGTGGGTGGGTGTCTGTCTGTGTCTGTCTGTCTGTCTGTCTGTCTGTCTGTGAGTGGAGTTGGTAAATGGAAACTGAAAGAAGCCCATCATATGTGTGTGTGCGTGTGTGTGTGTTTGTGTGTATGTATGTTTATGTGAGTGTGTCTTTGTGTCTGTGTTTCTCCCCACTTCCAATGCCTGACAACTGATGTTGGTGCGTTTATGTCCCCATAAATAAGCGGTTCAGCAAAAGAGACCGATAGAATAAATACCAGGCTTACAAAGAATAAGCCCTGGGGTCTATTTCTTCAACTAAAAGCTGGTGCTCCAGTATGGCCATAGTCAAATGACTGAAATAAGTAAAAGAATAAAAAAATATGTATATAAATATATATATATACATATGTGTGTATATAGTTCAATTTTACAGAAAACAAAAGATGAAGACAGGTGAAGGAAGAACAAGCAGGTGTATTAGTTTAACACTCGAGAAGAATGGAAAAATCTTCAACGTTTTGAGCCTACAATCAACAGAAAGGACAGAGAGCGAAAAAAACTGAGAGAGAAACAAATGTGTAGGGATTAATGGTTCAACATGATGGAAATATATATGTGGCTGTGTGGTAAGCAGCTTGCTTCTCAACCACATGGTTCCAGGTTCAGTCCCACTTCATGGAACCTTGAGCAAATGTCTTCTACTATAGCCTTGGGCCTTGTTTGTGGATTTGGTAGACATAACTGAAAGAAGCCAGTCATGTATACACACACATGTATATATCTATGTGTGCATGTCTCTGTGTCTGTGTTTGTCCCTTCTCACCCCACCTCTTGACAACCAGTGGTGGGGTGTTTACATCCCTATAACTTAGTGGTTTAGCAAAAGAGGCCAATAGAGTAAGTACTAGACTTTAAAAAATAAGTACTGGGGTTGATTTTTTCGACTAAAACCCTTCAGGGTGGTACCGCAGCATGGCTACAGTCAAATGACTGAAACAAGTAAAAGATAAACAATAAAAGATATTTATATTCATTCATATTACTATTCTTATGATCATTATTATTATTAATATGCTTACTAAGGTGGTAAGCAAGCAGAATTATTAATGCACTGGACAAAATGCTTAGCAGCATTTCATCCATCTTAATATTCTGAGTTCAAATTCTGCCTAGGTCGACTTACCTTTCATCCTTTGGGATTGATGAAATAATTACTAGTTAAGCATTGGGGTTGATGTATTGACTGGCCCCTTCTCTCGAAATTTCAGGTTTGGTGCCTATATTAAGAAAGGATTATTATTAATGTGATTATTAAGGTGGTGAGCTGGTAGAATACTTCATGGCATTTCATTGTCCTTATGTTCTGGGCTCAGTGGAAACAACAAAAAGAACAATTGATCCTAGTTTGCAGAGTACCAGCAGCAAAAACTCTAGGGATAGTAAAAGAAATACCTTCATCACAAATATATGAGTAAAAATTTGTTCCATAACAATACCAACTTGTAATGCAACACTTTTATTGCATGATGAAAAAGAAATGATTACAGACGAAAGTACAAGAAAAGAATAGGGAAAATCATAAAATGACATAACATAAAATTATGGAAAAGGGATAAGAGGAACATTTTCTTCTAAATGACAATAAAATCCATCCTCAGAAAGAAAATGACAAAAGAAAATGCAGAGTATGAAGATTAACCAAAATTCCCTATTCTATAAAAAAAAACAAACAGTTAATAGGCAAAGTTACACATCTCTGGTGCTACAAACTCTCTGGGGAAGTTAGAATGACACAAAAGCAGGTTCAGGATATAAACAACATAAAAAAGATAGACAGTTAGTAAAATTAATATTTACTTTGCAATCACATGGTTCCAAGTTCATTCTTATTGTGCAGCACATAGGACAGGTGTCTTCTAAGTAGAGCTCTAGACCAACCAATTCTTCGTAAGTGAATTTGGGAGACAGAAATCATGTGGAATATGTGGTGTGTGTATGCCACTACTTGACAATTAGTTTTGGTTTGCTTATGTCCCTAAAACTTGGCAGTTCAGCAAAGAAACCGTTAGATTAAATACACACGCAGACTTCAAATAAGTACAGACTTCTTTGAGTTTCTGACTACCAAATCTACTGACAAGGCTTTGGTTGACCCTTAGCAATGGTAGAAGGCACTTACTCAAGGTACCACATAGTGAGACTGAACCCAGAACCATGTAATTGTGAAGCAAACTTCTTACCACGCAGTATGCCTGCACCTACCCACAGTCACACTTATTATTACTAGGTTTTGTTCTATGGTATGTTTTATTTTATTTGGTTTATTCATTTATTTATTTATTGCTGACATGGATTTAAAATAGCAAAATATTGAGTTCTATTCAAGCTAGCTCCCACTAGAACAATATTTGTTGTTATTTAATCACTGGACGTTAAGTATTTCATAATGACTGCAATAATCTGCTGGATAACTGATAAATACTGAGGTTTACCAGATACCTCATATTCAAGAAGTAACACATGCTGACTGTAGTAATCTGCTAGATTGTTGATATACAGATAGATAGATAGATAGGTAGATAGATAGATAGATAGATAGATAGATAGATAGACAGACAGACAGACAGACAGACAGACAGACAGACAGACAGACAGACAGACAGACAGACAGACAGACAGATAGATAGACAGATAGATAGATAGATTGTGGTCTTTTTGATATCTCATTTGTAAGAAGTCATTAGCTCATGACACAGTAGGGATTTCAGCTAACCCAGCGAACTTGCTGTTGATTGCATACAGACAAATTTACCATACCTACCTGGGTCCTTTCTGCTATGGGCACAAAACCTAAAATTTTGGGTGAGAAGTTAGTTGATTTCATCAACATCAGTAGTTGACTAGCATTTGATTTATTGACCCCAAAAGGATGAAAGGCAAAGTCAGCCTTAATGTAATTTGAACTCAGACAAAATGTTGAGTAGTAATTTGTCCAGTGAGCTAATGATTCTGCCAGCTCATTGCCTTAGAGCTGGAATAGATATAAAGAATTTTATTCAACACGCTAAAAATTCTGCCAAACCACCCCACATCATCCCTGGGGATGATATTTCATTTTTATACCCATTAAAGGATGGAAAGCAAAGTTAGCCCTGGTGGGATTTCAACTCAGAATGCAAAGAACTAAGACAAATATCACAAAGCATTTTATGTTATGTTCTACTGATTCAACCAATTTGTCACTTCATTATCAATACAATTAATACCATCAGTACCATCAATAAATTGACAAAATCTTTAATGAGGTATATTTTATGGCTCATAATGTTCTGAGATCAAATCCCAATGGGATCAAATTTGCATTTCATATTTCTTGGATCACTAAAAATACCAGTCACATTCTAAGGTCAATGAAATAGGCTAAACCTCTTCCCTCGAAAATTGTTGAACTTGTACCTAAATTACAAGCAATTATCTATATCAGAGGTTCTCAGCCAGGGATCATATGACCTTTGGGGGCTATATAAGATTTTGCTGTAAAAATTTATGTGTAATAAATTGATTGTACTTCTACAGTACAATACCAAAGATATTTTAACAACTTTTGTATACAATTTCCTAATAATATTTAATTTTGAATTTAAATTCCACCAAGGATGACTTTGTCTTTCGTCCTTTTGGGGGTTAATGAAATAACTACCAGTTAAATGTTGGAGTTGATTTAACCCTTTGTGAGCCGGCGGGATTGGAATTACAGAAAAGGCCATTGGGGACCCCTTTTATTTTTGTGGATTTCAGCACTATCCATGAAATAATATTTGTTTAATCTTTTATATATGTGTGAATGCATGGTACAGAACAAGAAATTTGGCACTTTTTTTACAATTTTATAAACTATACATATATTCTTTTATTTGTTTCAGTCATTTGACTGTGGCCATGCTGGAGCACCACCTTTTAGTCGAGCAAATCGACCCCTGGACTTATTCTTTGGAAGCCTAGTACTTATTCTATCGGTCTCTTTTTGCCGAACCGCTAAGTTACGGGGACGTAAACACATCAGCATCGGTTGTCAAGCAATGATGTGGGACAAATACAGACACACAAACACACATACATACACACATATATATATATATATATATATATATATATACATATATATGACAGGCTTCTTTCAGTTTCCGTCTACCAAATCCACTCACAAGGCTTTGGTCGGCCCGAGGCTATAGTAGAAGACACTTGCCCAAGGTGCCACGCAGTGGGACTGAACCCGGAACCATGTGGTTGGTAGGCAAGCTACTTGCCACACAGCCACTCCTGCACCTATATAGCACTAAATATAAAATAAAACAAAAAGAATAAAAGAAAAATGTATACCGATTCATACCAGTACAGTTATGAAGAAAATCAACTTATAGTTCAATGGGGTCCAGTTGGACCCCTATGACCTTATTTTATGTTACAACATCCATATGACTGGAAATTTTTAACTCAAAATTCGTATGTGCATACATAAACTATCAACACTAAAAGTAATGAGATATAAAATCATTTAAATAAAAAACCTAAAAGTTGCATAACTTTTAAAATTTGCTCGGATCTCAAGGGACTCCACCAGCCTAGGAAGAGTTAATTAACTGTAAATTGCTGGCCTTGTGCCAAAATTTGAAATCAGTATTTAATAATGAAACTATAGTAGGATTTTTAAACATGGAATAGTTATGAGGGTCCACCTGAGTAAAATAGGAAACAAAGGGATTCACAGGTAAAAAAAAAATGGTAAAGAACCACTGGTCAGTATCACCATTTTCATCAACATCATCGTCATCAGCAGCAGCAACGACAGCAGTAATTTCAAATACCTTCCTATTCACCTCATGTTCACACTCTTAGCTCCTATAGGGACCTTGTCCCCTCTGTATGAGTACATGTGTGTGTGTATGTGTGTCTGTTTGCATATGTGTGATGGCTCTAGGATTTTCCTGTCAGTATTTATTCATCTTAACAGTAGAAATATCATCATTTGGTAGATTTAGTTTGAATATGTATGTGCTGAGCTGAGAGTTTTCCTTCGTGACTTCTCGAACACTTAGCAGTAACATTTGTCTTCCTTTCATAAATATGGTTTGAATATGTAATTCGAACAAACACACTCATACGCACACACTCAAACACACACACACACACACACACACACACACACACACACACACATTCAATGATGATGTTGATGATATTGATGTTATCAGAACATTATGGGCAATGTATAAGTATGTTTTGGTGCAGTTTTCTTTCCTTCAAATATCTTACAGAGCAACACAAGTCTCTCTCTCTCTCTCTCTCTCTCTCTCTCTCTCTCTCTCTCTCTCTCTCTCTCTCTCTCTCTCTCTTTCACACACACACACACACACACACAGCTATTTGTCCATATGTAAACCATCATCATCATCTCGTCATCATTTAACATCCATTGTTCATGCTGAAATGGGTTAGACAGTTTGACTAGGGTTGGCAAACTGAGGGGCTGCACCAGACACCAGTCTGATTTGGCATGGTTTCTATGGTTAGATGCCTTTCCTAACCCAAACATTCCAAGAGTATAATGGGTGCTTTTATATGCCAATGGCAGGGGTGCCAGTTGTGTGACACCACTATCTGCTACGATTATGATTTCACTTGGCTTGATGGGTTTTCTTCTCAAGCACAGCATATTGCCAAGGGTCTCAGTCTTTGCCTCCAAACAACTTTCAGTGCTTTGAGTTCAAATACTGCAGAAGTTAACTTTACCTGTCATTTCTTCAGACTTAATAAAATATTTGACACCAGTCCAAGGTAGGGAATGTGTAAAAATGTCAAATTGTAAGAATGTCAAACCAGATGCTTTGCATTATCTTTTGTTTTTGTTTTTGTTTTTTCACCTCTTTACACTCTGAGTTCAAATCCTACCATGGTTTAGTTGAGTTGTAGACTTAATCCATAACCTGGTTTAACACCATCATCTGGCAGCTTGGTTATAGGGTTGGGAACAGGGGATGCAGGGGTTAAAAGTGCACCCACTAAAATTTGGGTGGGGATGGGATGGTGGTCAATGAAAATGTTTTGAACATCCTTCTGAAAGACTTCACCACCAAAACAAACAAGTGTAGAAACAATATTAGACTGATTTGAAATATTAGTCTTTTTTCCAATATTGAATTTATCTGATCTGATTGGTGTACAAATATAATGCTTCTGTATCTAAGGTGTTGAGCTGGCAGAATTGTTACTGCACCGGACAAAATGCTTTGTGGCATTTCATTCATCTTTACGTTCTGAGAAGAAATTCTACCAAGGTCAACTTTGCCTTTCATCCTTTTGGGGTTAATAAATTAAGTACCAGTTGAGCACTAGAGTTGATGTAATCGATTAACCTCTCCCTAGAAATTGCTATCCTTGTGCTAAAATTTGTAACCATTGTTACCCTTGTGTTTGTTTTGATATTAAGATTGAAAAAATAGGCCTTGTTTGTAAAAAATGTTGGACCTGGGTTTCGAAACTCTAAGCAAATTTTTTTCCCATATTTACAAACTTGGTTGTCCTTAACAAGAAAGCCTATTCTGTTGCAAGCAAGCATTCACGCGAGGGTTTCAGTTTAAGGATACTTTTCTCTCATCTTTCCACCAGTCTCAAAAACTCTGTAAAAGGTTATAGGAATTACCCTCTGCTTTTGGCTAAAAAAAATATATACAAAGTAAGAATCAAATAATCAAGACAGTAGATTTGCTGAATCAATAAGGTGTAAGCCCCTTAAGTTCTAGGTTCAAATCCTGTCTATAATAACTGTACCTTTTATTTTTCGAAATCAATAAACAGGAACCTGTTCTCCTCTCCTACAACCACTATCACTCTTATAGTAATCCCTTTATCCCTAAGCATAAAGCTGACTCCTCTACACATACATGCACACACACACACACACAAACACCTATCCCATGGCTTGTAGTTCTGTGAACTTTATGACAACCTCAGTAATGCAGGTGGCACAAAAAATGCATCCAGTCCACTCTGTAAAGTGGAAGGCATTAGGAAGGGCATCCAGCTGTAAAAACCATGCCAGAGTAGACATTAGAGCTTGATGCTTTCATAGGATACACTGGTTCCTGTCAAACCATTCAACCCATTCCAGCATGGAACGTGGACATTAAAGATAATGATGATGATGACGACAATGACAGTAATGAGGATGATGATGATGATGATGATGATGAAGATGATGATGATGATGATGATGGTGGTGGTGATGGTGATGATGATGACGACGACAACGATGATGGTGATGATGATGACGACGACAACGATGATGGTGATGATGATGATGATGATGATGATGATGATGACGACAATGATGAATAAAATAAAGTACTGACATAGGTGTAAATCCAAACTGACAGAGAAAGAATTAGAATTCAGTTGTGTGGTCACTCTTCTTTGATAATTATAGACTTCAGCTAGAAATTAAATAAGGACTGTACAAGAGCCCTTCTGACCATTTAAGAACATACAAACCATTTAAGAACATACAAAACTTTAAAATTCACTTTAAATTAAAATTTATTGTATGAAGGTGGGGGGGGGGGGTCAAAATTTTCATCACACATCTTTAACCTAACCACTGAATTAGTTGTGCAACAAACATGTTGATCCTTCATAGCTTGTGAAGTAAATTTAAGGTGAATTAACAGATGTGGGGTGTTATTTAAGGGCTAGATTGACTCTTTCACAATATAATTGCTTCAGTTTCAACAGATGATTTCTGATCAAGTCATCTACTAGACAAGCACAACTTTGAAATAAAGATTATTTCAGTTTAAAAGTAAAAAGAATGTATGGTTCTCAAAAAAAAAAAAAAAATTATTAAAACTTGAGTAAACTTACCAATGTTCTGATAAGACAAAGATAGATTAAAAACAATTAAGATAAGTAAACAAATAAATAAATGAAAACTGACATTTGTTGTTCTCTCAAGAGGGAAGAAAATATATATAAATATCAGATTTAACCCCTTAATGTTATTTTCTGAGAGAATGAGAACAAATGGAAGATTAGAATACAAAAGGGTTTCAAAAAAGAAAGGAAAACAACAAAGTAATTTTGTAAAATAGATAAGGAGGTGTGAGACAGTTTTGTCTATTTCCAACCAAACCACTACAACCACCAAAACCCCAATAAAATATTGGTAAGGTGATAAGCTGATAGAATTGTTAGAACACTTACATTTAAATGAACAAGAACGTAGCATGAGATTTCATGAGATTCCATGAGACTACAGATATGCAAAATGTCAACAATGATGACATTTTGCAGTTATGCAAAATGTCATGTCATCAATGACATTTTCCCTCCTTTTGCAAAAGAATTAAGTCTATATAAATGTAAGTAAAATTTCAGGGAGTGTGTAGTACTGGTTATTTCTCTAGTGGTTTTAATTGGCCACAAAATTGTTTAAGAAACATATTTGTATTATCAGAATGTATACGGAACTGGAGCATATTAACCTATATCAGTGGTGTTGTATGTATGTTGTGGATAGTATATTGTAGTGGTTGAAGCTGGAGTGCATTTTCTGGTTTATATATCCACGTTTGCCTGTATGGTGCATATGAATAAAAATGAATAAATAGATTTATGTGTATTTAATATATAGAAATTTTCATTGAGTGGTTATTATCTATTGTATTGGATGTCTACTCCCCTTGTTATTATAGCATGATGGAATTATTGAAACCTAGAAATGAGGTTAGACATATTAATGTTTAGGAGCGAGCATGGTGGTGTGGTTAAGAAGCTTGCTTTTCAACCATGTGGTTTCAGGTTCGATCTCACTGTGTGGCACCTTGAGCAAATGTTTTCTAGTGAAACAGGCTTGGGCTGGTCGATGCTTTTTTGAAAGAATTTGATAGATGGAAACTGTGTGAAAGCCAGTTGTGTGTGTATGCATGTGTGTATGTGTCTTTGTATTTGTCCCCACTAGTTTAATAAATACTGTTAGATTTTTTACATTCATATAACTTAGCCATTTGGCAAAAGTGACCAATAAAATAAGCACCAGACTTTAATAAAAGAAAATAATAGTACCAATTTATTCAATTAAACTTTTCAAGGCAGAGCCCCAGTATGGCTGCAGTCCAATGACTGAAATAAATAATAGGTAAAAGACACATGGAACAAATGGAGTCGGCTGGTGATATACTGTCTAATAGATTCGTATGTGGACATGCATGCATGCATTTTATATGTGCGTTTCATGTATTTGCATATATATTGCTGCTTGCATCATGTGTCTGCAGTATACCATTCTCAAAGCTAGTCAGTCACTCCTGCTTCTCAATCAATCATTGTATATTTACTGTGACCGAATATTGCCTGCATAGTGTAATCACTGAGCAATTGCAATGTTTAAATGGCAGATTTGTCAGCCATTATTCAAACTCCAATCGAATAACTGAAAATATATTCACACAAAACTTACGGTATTGAATTACTGATATCTATTAAAAGAAATTATTTATCTGGCCATCCAGTACAGAGAATTAATTCTTCCAGCTCAACACAAACATGTGTGTGTGTGTGTGTGTGTACAATTATTGTTGACATCAGAATTTGTGCAACTTGTGGAAAGGTGTGCCGTTCAATTGTAGGATTAAGGAAACATGTCAAAAGACTTCGTACTGTGGCACCAATTCTTTCTGCCTGCTAGCACAACTGTGCATTATGCAATAAAATGTAAAATCTTTGGTTGGATCAAGAGTTATATAAGAGCCTCACATTGCATTATTAATGATTCATTTCATTGATTCTTTCTAGCAACAGCTTTACACATATATGACAAAGTAGCCGCTATGTATACAGGGTGCAGTGAATAAATTGTCGTCTAAATTACACAGAAATGAAAATAACACTGACGCCTTATTTTAGCAAATATACTAATCAAAATTACATAAAAATAGCTTGATATACTAAAGAGTAAATTTATACAATAAAATCCCCATTAGTTTCAACCATGGCCTCGAGATGACTTCGGAATTTCCTGCAACTCTTCTGGATGGCCTCCTTGTTTAAGTTGATGAATCTTGCCATAATCCTTGCTTTCAGCTCATCTTTGGTATTACAAGACGTTTTATTGATCTCTCATTCAACTATGCCCCACACATAATAATCAAGGGGTTTGCAGTCTGGGGAGTTTGGTGGCCAGACATTAGGGGTGATGTGGTCACAGAAATTGTCTGACAGCCATGATTGGGTTCTCCTGCTTGTGTAGCATGCTGCAGAGTTCTCTTGCCAGACATAAGGTCTTCCAGCAGACATAGGGTCTTCCAGTCTTCCACCCTCTTAAACCAGGGCAGCACCAACTCCTCCAGGCACTTGATATAGGCCTCCGTGTTGAGTCTGAGGTCATGTGGGAAGATGAATGGAGACACAATGTCACCATCACTAGTGATCACTCCAAACAACCATGAGGTTGACTAGATGTTTGATTTTTATCACGCTAAGTACATCTCCTAAGATTGCACTGTTCTCAGATTGACACCCAAACACTCTGAAATGTTCATAATGGTGCTTCTGGTGTGAATGCCAAGCAGTATAGCATGTCATTGCCAAATTTCTGGTAGAGTGAATTGCATCATGGTGCTGTTTTCCTCACAGACAATGCCCACTGACACTACTATGCTGTGTAGTGGACAAAATCCAAAACAAACAATGCACATGCATGAAATTAAAAATATAAACTGGCAACATTTTTTTTTTTTTTTCCATTATGTGTTTTTAGTGATTTCTGGTGGGAAGGCTTTGATCTTGTGCTGCAATTAAAAATCCTTCAGTCACTGCTTTGAGTCCTTAGCTTCTTAACCATTATTGGAATTTTACTTTCTCTATTTCTTTTCTGTCTAGCTTAACCCAAGACTTGCCATGTAGGGGCTTTTCTTGCCATCATTTTATTATGATACACTGTTGTTCCAGTTTTAGTTTACATTTCAGTTGTTTCACAACTTTTGATGTTTCTTCTTTTTCTTCATAATTGTCAGATACTATGGCTTCTTTCTTGTATTTTTCAGCTTCCTTAAAGACAGAAAATGGCTTTTTGTTTTGCTGTGTTTTGTGGCTGTTTGTACCAGTTTTCCTTGTTTCTGAATTAGGCATTTCTGTACACCTGTGGTGGTTATTTTTTATAATAGTTTTCTAGTTGTATAGGGCCTCTACCATCTTCAGTACCTTGTGTATATAACTTTTCAATGTCCAATTTTGAGTGGTGCATCCTAAATTGATTATTATTGCAGAGTCGTTAGCATGCTGGGTGAAATACTTAGCAGTATCTCGTCTGCCACTACATTCTGAATTCAAATTCCACCAAGGTCGACTTTGCCTTTCATCTTTAGAGTCAATAAAACAAGTACCAGCTGAATACTGGGGTTCAATGTAATTGACTCATTCCCATCCCCAAAATGGCCGCCCTTGTGGTATAATTTGAAACCATTATCATCATCATTATTATTATCATTATTATTATTATTATTATTATTATTATTATCATTATTATTAAAGTAGGAGTGGCTGTATGGTAAGTAGCCTGCTTACGAACCACATGTTTCCAGGTTCAGTCCCACTGCATGGTACATTGGGCAAGTGTCTTCTACTATAGCACCGACCAAAGCCTTGTGAGTGGATTTGGTAGACGGAAACTGAAAGAAGCCTGTCGTATATATGTATATATATATATATGTATGTGTGTGTGTACGTTTGTGTGTCTGTGTATGTCCCCCCAACATCATTTGACAACCGATGCTGGTGTGTTTACGTCCCCATAACTTAGCGGTTCGCCAAAAGAGACTGATAGAATAAGTACTAGGCTTACAAAGAATAAGTCCTAGGGTCGATTTGCTCGATTAAAAGCGGTGCTCCAGCATGGCCACAGTCAAATGACTGAAACAAGTAAAAGAGTAAAGTGGCAAGCTGGCAGAATCATTAGCATGTCAGACAAAATGCCTAGCAGCATTTCTTCTGTCTTTACATCCTGGGCTCAAATTCCATGAAGGTCAACTTTGCCTTTCCCCTTTCAGGATCAGTAAAAAAAAGTACCAGTCAAGTACTGGAGTTGATGTAATCAACTAACCCCCACCCACCAAAAAATGACTGGCCCTTTGCCAAAATTTTAAAAACCATGAAGTAGGTGAGCTGGCAGAATCATTAGAGTGCCAGACAAAATACTTAGCAGAATTTCGTCCATCATTATGTTCTGTGTTCAAATTCCACTGAAGTCAACTTTGACTTTCATCTTTTTGAGGTTGGTAAATTAAGTACTAGTTGAGCACTGAGATCAATGTCATTGACTATCCCCTCCTGCAAATTTCAGGCCTTGTGCCTATAGTAGAAAGGATTATTGTTATTATTATTATTATTATTATTACTATTATTATTATTATTATTTCTTTTTATCTCAGGTTTTGTTGGAATTCCTGGAGTCCTGCAGGCATAGGGAGCTTGCTGCCTGCAGCTTATGGTACCATGTTATCTATTATTTTCAACTATCTAATACTTTCCTGATTATTCTGGCCATGCCAAGGAAACAAACCTTTTGTAGCAGTTCTGCAGGGCACTCTATTCTAATTTCTTTTATATTCCTTTTGATGCCTTCTGATACTGTCCGCCAAGGACCCAACAATAATTGGCACTATCTCCACTGTCTTCATTTGCCATGGCCGGGCTATCTCGTACTTAAGATGGTTGTATTTATCTCTTTTTTCATCTTCCTTCTTGACTATTCATGAGTCAAAGAGGCACACAATATCAACTATATATCACATGCAGTGTCAAGTATTATTATTATCATCATCATCATCACCATCATATTTATTGTTATTGTTGTTCTTGCTGTTATGTAGATGAATTTATGTATATTAAACACTCCATGCATGATAAATTCTTGATTTATTAAAATTATCTTCACTTCAAGGAATGTAAAAGAAATGCCTGATGGCAGTTATGACTCATCCAACGAATGACATTTTAATCGCATAACTTTTTCTACTAGTTTTTATAGGACTATAAGTGACTGGTATTCTTTCAGATAATAGAACTATATAAAAATGAACCTCAAAAGAAACTTCCTCTTAATAATTTTTGAATCATCTTGGCAGCACTGTAGCAAGTCTTCACATCACTATAATTCCAAGTATAACATAAAGAAAGCAGTACTTCATAGCTTAACCAGCTTTCGTACATCTGATCTAAACTATTAAACACATCTGAAGATGAACAAGACATTAAGTTTCAGCATCTCACATCCACCTATTCACGATATCACTTACGTTAAATTCTTTTCTCATTACCTCAGCAACATTATCCATTCACATCACATGTAAAACTCAAAAATGAACTTTAAATCAAGAACACACACATACGCATATACATATATAAAGTCTTTCATTCAACTTATGAATTATGTATTGATTTTCCATATAAAGCATATGTATGACTTTATTCCTAGAACATGTTTTTATGCAAACCTTGTTTTTATTAATGTTGTAATTTGAAACTTGCTATTTTTCTCTGTATGCATTGCTGTCTCATTCAGACATGTATTTCACAAATTTTGGAAGAACACATACTGTTTAACTACTTTGAATGAATGTATCACTAAGGCCAGTAAAGATCTACCTGCTGGTTTCGCACAAGAAATCAGGAAAAGCTGATATATACATGTGTGTATGTGTGTGTGTGTATGTAGGATATATGTGTATAATGAGAAAGAGGGAGAAAGAGAGAGAGAAAGATATAGTAATATAAATGTATATGTTTATACATGCAAACATACATATGAATACATGCACATACACACACACACAAATGTACACACTCACATACACAGATATGTACCATCATCATCCTCATCGTTTAATGTCTGCTTTCCATGCAGGCATGGGTTGGATGGTTTGATTGAGGACTGGCTAGCAAGGAGGCTGCACCAGGCTCCAATATAATTTGGCAAGGTTTCTATAGCTGGATGCCCTACCTAACGCCAACCACACCAAGAGTGCAATGGGTGCTTTTTACATGCCACCAGCATGAGAACCAGTCAGGCAGCACTGGCATTGACCATACTCAAATGGTGCTTTTTACGTGTCACCAGTACAGGTGTCAGTTTGTTGACACCAGCATCAGTCACAACCAAATGGTGATTTTTACGTGCCTCCGGCATGGGTGCCAGTCAGGCAGCACCAGCATCGGACACAACTACAATTTCACTTCGTTCAATGGGTCTTCACAAGCTCAGCATATTTATTTCTTTATTGCCCACAGGGGGATAAACATAGAGGGGACAAATAAGGACACACAAAGGGATAAAGTTGGCTACATTGACCTCAGTGCATAACTGGTACTTATTTAATCAATCCCAAAAGGTTGACTTTGCCAGTCAACCTTGGCAGAATTCAAACTCAGAGCATAATGGCAGACGATATACTGCTAAGCATTTCACCCAGCATGCTAATGATTCTGCCAGCTTGCCCCACATTGCTCAATGAATAAAGGGTACTTTTAAATGAGCCAGTCATGTGACACTGGCATCAACCTCATCTATGGTGAGTGTTACATTTTCTTCTTTAATATTGATATAATCAATTATTGCCTCTTTGGTTACAGGTAAAATAGTAAAAAATTCTGCTGGTTTGTTCACTTGGCTGAGTCTCAGAGGTGTAGTGAACACACTTCAGAACTGTTAATTCAGTATTTCACTTATCCTCATTTCCTGTGAGGTAGCCATCTTTCTTGAAGAGGGGTCATATCTTTTGGCATACTGAGGCTGTTTCTTAAAAAACTTGATTTTTTACTATAACCCAAGCTTTATTTGCTCTCACTTTTTCATGAGATTAGAGCAGACTTTTCTTAATCTCCAACAGCACCCTTTCCAAGCAAGACTTTTTACAACTTTTGAGGTGCTTATACACACACATACACATGAATATCTACATATATACAAGTACATGCACACATGAATATGTGTATGTAAAAAAATAAGAGGAATGACCAGCAAAAGTGGACTCCTATATGCTAGAAATAGATGCCGAATCATCTAACCACAAAAAACTATGTTCTCGGTAAAAAATTAGCGACACAACTAAAAAAAAAAAACGATTAACCTACATACCATGGTTTCACCTGTTAAAATTTACATAAGTAAATATCTGCAGGATCATCAGCATAGTCTGTCGATTTAAAAATATAATTTCCAGAACTAGACATAAGACGTCCACCCGAAATGGAGCACGTGTAGAGTTCTACAAATTACATTCAGTGTATCCCTTCAAATGTCTTCAATCTGGCACGCTAAGTCCGGAAATAACCCTGCAGTTAATAAATTTTTGCAGCTAATTTACCGGTTTGAGAACATCATTATTTAAAATTTATTAATAAGGGTAGAAATTGATATTAATCAATTAAAACCAGTGGTCTAGTATATTAAAAAAAATCCAAAGATTAAAATTATATTACATACAAAAATAAGAGGAATGACCAGCAAAAGTGGACTCCTATATGCTAGAAATAGATGCCGAATCATCTAACCATGAAAAAATATGTTCCAGTAAAAAATTAGCGACACAACAGACTGTAAAAGGGCAAGACAAATGAAAAAATACTAAATAAAAAAAAACGATTAACCTACGTAACATGGTTTCACCTGTTAAAATTTACATATGTAAATATCTGCAGGATTCCTCTTATTTTTGTATGTAATATAATTTTAATCTTCAGATTTTTTTTTAATATGCTAGACCACTGGTTTTAATTGATTTAATATCAATTTCTACCCTTATTAATAAATTTTAAATAATGATGTTCTCAAACTGGTAAATTAGCTGCAAAAATTAATTCACTGCAGAGTTATTTCCGGCCTTAGCGCGCCAGATTGAAGACATTTGAAAGGATACACTGAATGTAATTTGTAGAACTCTACACGTGCTCTCTTTCGGGTGGACGTCTTGTGTCTAGTTCTGGAAATTATATTTTATAAATCGACAGAGAACGCTGATCATCCTGCAGATATTCACTTATGTAAATTGTAACAGGTGAAACCATGGTACGTAGGTTAATCGTTTTTTTATTTAGTATTTTTTCATTTGTCTTGCCCTTTTACAGTCTGTTGTGTCGCTAATTTTTTACTGAGAACATATTTTTTCATGGTTAGATGATTCGGCATCTATTTCTAACATATAGAAGTCCACTTTTGCAGGTCATTCCTCTTATTTTTGTATATAATATAATTTTAATCTTCGGATTTTTTTTTAATATGATAGACCACTGGTTTTAATTGATTAATATCAATTTCTACCCTTATTAATAAATTCTAAATATGTGTATGTATATAGATATGGATGTATACGTATACATACATATAAATGCATGCACACACACACACCTAAATACATATATATATGCATGTATGTATATATATATATATATATATATATATGTGTGTGTGTGTGTGTGTGTGTGTGTGTGTGTGTGTGTGTGTATGTGTCTCTGTGTGTGTGTGTGTCTGTGTGTGTGTGTGTGTGTGTGTGTGTGTGTGTGTATGTGCGCGTATATGTATATGCATATATATATATATATATATGTTTGTGCGTAGCTGCCATGATTGAATGCTAGCTCCAAAAGTTTTTTTATTCTCTCTCTGTTTATTTTCTCGTGTTCTTTTCTGTTGAAGAGGGTAGGCTCGAAATGTAAAAGAGTTTCTCACTTTCCCAAGTGTTAAACTAATACACTTGTTTGTTGTTTATACACCTATCTTCATCTTTTGTTTTACTGCAAATTTCGATGGTATGTATATATATATATATATATATATATATATATATATATATATATGTGTGTGTGTGTGTATATATATATATATATATATATATATATATATATATATATATATGCCCACACCCTCAGGGCTGAAACATATAAAATATAAAGGAATGAAAAAATATGCATATATATATTTGTGTGTGTATATGTGTATACAACCTCATTATATGCATATGTATATATATATATGTGTGTGTGTGTGTGTATTTATGTATGTACAACCTCATAACCATAAACATTGTAAACAGTGGAGAGACAAAAGAATGAAAGCAAAATGTTGGAAAATAGTAAGGAAGATGTGGGTAGAGCATGAGGAGGGGGGAACAAAAGGTGTGGTTTGGCATACATTACAGTCTGACCAGCACCACTAATCACCTTGAATTCCAGTGATTATCTGGCAATTTTTAATCTTGTTTGCAAGAAAGATATTACTTATCTCCTGGGAAATCAAAAGCTAAAAGTTACTAATTATTAATCTTTGAGACATTAGCAAAAAAATTCAATTCACTCAGGATATTAAAGGTATGCCTCTCTTAGAATTATTGGCACTGTCTTCTTATCTACTCTCTTGAATAATTGGTAAAACTGTTGCTACTTTACATTGGTTCCTGTTTTCAAAGTCTAACTTCTATTGCTTTCGATTGCTTTTATATACACACAAACATAGTCATGCACCTCCCCTGACACACACACACGCATGCACACACACATTTACAGACATATAGACATGTGTGTGTGTGTGAGTTCATATATATATATGTGTGTGTGTGTTTGTGTTTATGTATATATATACATATAATATATGCCTTTATATCACTTTTCTATGCTAGCATGGGTTATACAAATCTATACACATACGCACACACACACACGTGTGTGTATGTGTGTATACAGGGGGCAATGGGTAAATCGTTGCCATTTTATATTTTCAATTTTGCGCATGCACATTGTTTTTGATTTTGTCCACTACACAATATAGTAGGGCCAGTTGGGCACTGTCTGTGAGAAAAACAGTATCATGACCACAATCCACTCTGCCAGAAATTTGGGAATGACATGCAGAATTGCTTGCCACTCACACCAGAAGCTCCAATACGAACATTTCAGAGTGTTTGGATGTCGATCTGAGGGCAGTGCAATCTAAGAACATATACCAAGAGTCAGTATCATGGTGTTCGGACTGATCACTAGTGATGGTGATATTATGCTTCCATTCATCTTCCCACACAGCTTCAGACTCAACACAGAGGCCTATATCAAGTGCCTGAAGAAGGTAGTGCTGTCCTGGGTGACTGCAACAGGACTCTGCACCATGCCACACAAAGAGAACCCAGTCATGGCTGTCAGACAATTTCTGTGACCATATCACTCCGAACATCTGGCCACCTGAGTTCCCAGACTGCAACCTCCTTGATTATTAGGTGTGGGGCACAGTTGAGCGAGAGACCAACAAAACTCCTTATAACACCAAAGATGAACTGAAAGCAAGGATTATGGCAGCATTGACCAATTTAAACAAAGAGACCATGCAGAAGAGTTGCAGGAAATTCTAAAGTCGTCTAGAGGCATGGTTGAAGCTAATGGCGATTTTATTGAATAAATTTATTGATTTGTATTTCAAGATATTATGTAATTTTGGTAAATATATCTGTTAAAATGAGATGTTAGTGTTATTTTCATTTTTGCATAATTTAGACAACAGTTTATTCACCGCACCTTGTGTGTATGTGTGTGTGTGTGTATATATATATATATATATATATATATATATATACGCTGAGATAGAAATATAAGCTTCTTCACTCATTAACAAAATGAGGTTGTCATTTACCTCATGTATATATATATATATATATATATATATATATAAACAATTGCAGCGTGGAAGGTGTTTATAAGCCATTTAAAATAACACACAAAATCCGTTAGATTCACTTCAACATTTAAATTTAATTTGTCAAAATATTTTCGTCGCTTTGAGACCGCGACCTGTTCACTGACAAAATTCTGTGCAGCACAGAATTTTGTCAGTGAACAGGTCGCGGTCTCAAAGCGACGAAAATATTTTGACAAATTAAATTTAAATGTTGAAGTGAATCTAACGGATTTTGTGTGTTATTTTAAATGGCTTATAAACACCTTCCACGCTGCAATTGTTTTCGTTCCAGCACACGATCTCAGATCAGGTCACTTGCTATGCAAGTGCATCTCCGTAATATATATATATATATATGTATATATATATATATATATATATATATATATATATATATGTATATATATATATATATATATATATATATATATATATATATATATATATATATATATATATACAAGGTGGTGTAAAGAGAACGGACATTTTTGAAATGGCCATTACTCAGTTCCAGGAGGAGGGACATATGTTTGACAGGTACCAGTTGGTCCTTGGTGTCTTAGCATCTTTTTTTCTTTTCAGGTGAAGCCATGGCACTGTGCACAATAGAGAATCGTGTGTTTGCCTATGACAGTTGTGTGAAGAATAACGAATCTGTCGCAGCAGTTCAGCATGAGTTTTTGTGTCACTTCAACATTCACTGAAATGAGGCTGTTCCCATCCATAACACAATCTTACATTAGGTGACTACACTTCATACACAAGGTACACTAATGAATAGGAGACCAATGGGAGTACCACAGACAGTACAGATCTCAAAAAATGTGGAACACCTCAGACAAGCTTTGAGTTTGAATCGCTCTGCTTAGAGGCATTCCACTGAACTTGGCATCAGTAATCGATATGTAAAGCATATTTTGCATGAAGACCTGAATTTCCACCCTTAGAAATTGGTCATTTGGCAACGGTTGAAAGCATGGGATTATTATGCACAGCAGCTTAACTTCATACATCAGATGGAAGCAATATTTGAGGCAGATGACAACCTCATTTTGTTAATGAGTGATGAAGCTCATTTCTGTCTCAGTGGCATGGTGAATTAAGAGAATTTTCATGATTGGGCTCTTGAAAATCTGAGAGAACTGCACAAAAGACCACTGCACAGCCCAAATGTGACGATCTAGTGTGCTGTTGGAAAAGCTACCGTCATTGGTCCTTACTGCTTTGAAGACAATAATGGAAATGCTATTACTGAGAACTCCAAGTATTACATCGAGATGATAAACAATTTCTTTGTGCCTGAATTATGATGAAAATGTAATGCCTATTCGACGTGTGAGGTTTCAGCGGGATGGGGCAATGGCCCACACAGCCAGACATCAATAGACATTCTCTACCTTCTCTTCAGTGACCGCTTCATTTCCAGGTTTGCTGACATTCCTTGGTCCCCTCAATCCCTTGATTTGTCCATGTGTAACTATTTCTTGTGGGGAAACCTCAAGGCACATGTATATGTGCATAAGCCCCATACATTGGATGATTTGAAGGAAGCTATTCACATGGAAGTCAACCAAATCGACAGAGCAATCCTGGGGAGAGTGGAGGCCAACTTCCAAGAACACCCTCAGAAATGCATCAATGAAAATGGACACCACATGATGGATGTTGCTTTCCACACTTGATTTTGACAAATGCAAATTCAATACGAACACATTGATGTCCATAAAATTTGTTCCCACCTTGTATCATAGATCATCCAGGCCCATATATTAATGGAAGTGGCCGTTGCAAAATCTACATCGTGGAGAGATCCAAAATTCTTAAGGGCTAAACTCCTGATAATACAGTTCTATATTTAAGAGATGAGGAATTATTTACATTATTTACATTATTTACATTTGACGGATATTTGTCCTCGTCTTGTTTGTTGTCAACACAACGTTTCGGCTGATATATCCTCCAGCCTTCGTCAGGTGTCTTGGGGAAATTTCGAACCTGGGTTCTCATTCCTAACGATGTTACTATTATTATATTATTACTATTATTAATCAGGTCGCTGCCTTGAATCGAACTCGGAACCTTGGAGTTAGTAGCCCGCGCTCTTAACCACTACGCCTAATAATAGTAATAATAATAATAATATAATAATAGTAACATCGTTAGGAATGAGAACCCAGGTTCGAAATTTCCCCAAGACACCTGACGAAGGCTGGAGGGTATATCAGCCGAAACGTTGTGTTGACAACAAACAAGATGAGGACAAATATCCGTCAAATGTAAATAATGTAAATAATGTAAACTCCTGATGCATTAAATAGTCTTAAAGAAGTGTTTTCTAAATGTGTGTATTTCAAGTGCTACCTACTGGAAAATTGGAACTCCCCATTTGCTGGTTATGCATTTTGAGGACTATAAGAGTTGTTTTATCTTCTGGTTCAGGGGAGACAACCCGTCCTCATTAACATTTTTATATGTTAAGACTTAATTCTCGATTTCTGAGCATTTCCTCACGTCTGTGACATAAAAATTTTTTATGTTTTTATCATTGTATAGAGTCTGATGAGCTGTCTGCAAAGCTTTGGCTTTGTGGATATGAAATCTTTGACAACTCAGTACAAAATTTTAATTTTTGTTGTGTATATATATATATATATATATATATATATATATATATGTGTGTGTGTGTATATATATATATATATATACAAAAATAAGAGGAATGACCAGCAAATGTGGATTCCTAAATGCTAGAAATAGATGCCGAATCATCTAACCACGAAAAAATATGTTCTCAATAGAAAATTTACCGACACAACAGACTGTAAATGAGCAAGACAAATGAAAAAATACATGCATGTATATATATATATATATATATATGTATATATATAGGTGAGAAAGTTGGTATGTGAAAGCACATGGTTGGATGTATAAAAGATCAACAAGAGTGAAAAAACTACAGAAGGCTTGTGTTATATGGTTAAAGTATATATTTAAATCATTATGTTAGAAAAATGTTATAAAATTTTGAGTAGAGAAACATTGTTTATATATATATATTTATATATATACGTCCAACCAATGCTAGCATGGAAAGCGGACGTTAAACGATGAACGAAACGTGTATGTATATATATATATATATATATATATATATATATATATATATATATATATATATATATATATCAGTATACATACACATGCGCACATATGCACAAACATATAAACACACAGACGCACATATCGTTTTTGTAGATTTTATTTTGCAAGATTGCTGACATGAAATCATGAACTGAAACAGATATTGTATATTGGGAGGGACATTTACCAATAAGAAGCATTCTGGTTCTTTATCACTTCAGTTTTATTATTATTAATCAAATAGTTAACCAATTAGCTATTTAACCAATGACTAATTAATCTCTTGATTAATTATTTGATCAGTCATTCATTCAGCTAGTTTGTCAGAGCCCTTTCTGAAGACAGAGCCTAGAGTAACAAGAACATGTTGGCATGGAAATGATTCAAGCAAAAAGGCTGAGTGGTTGATTGATCTAACAGTTCAACTAGTAATCAAGTAGTTTAATTAAATAAACTCACTAATAAAGAAGTAATCTTTTCTATTATAGATATTTTGGTGGAGGGAGTTAGTCAATGACATCGAACCCAGTATTCAGCTGAGCCCCGAAATGATGAAAGATAAAGTTAACCTCAGTGGAATTTGAACTCAGTTAGTCATGATAGATAAACAGCTCCTAAGCATTTTGACCAGTATGCTAACAATTCTGCCAGCTTGCTGCAACAAATTAATGATCGCCCTTTTTACTATAGGCACAAGGCCTACCATCACCAGTGATCAACTGCTACTTATTTTAACAACCCTAAAAGGATGAAAGGCAAAATTAACCTCCGAGAAATTTCAACTCATATGTAAAGATGGAAGAAAGTAGTGATGATGATGATGATGATGATGATAACAAGAGCACTCAGATAATGCAAACCTTCACCAAGGCAACACCAACGTTTTCTCAATGATTAGCCAGAGATGATTTTTTAAAATGAGAATATCTGAAATAAACTTCACTGCTCTCACAAACGAGAATACTAAGAATGAACCCGGCCATTCTCAAATATTAAGTAAATGAAAAAAACAAGAAAAATAATCCAGAATCCTTATCTGGTACCAAATTAATCCCCAAATCTAATCAGTTCATGCCAGTTATGAGGCATCATGATCGTGAGATTGTAGTTTCGATTCCTGGGCCGGGTGACGCGTTGTGTTCTTGAGCAAAACACTTCATTTCACGTTACTCCAGTCCACTCAGCTGGCAAAAATGAGTAATGCTGCGATGGACTGGCGTCCTGTCCAGCTGGGGAACACATACGCCATTGAAACCGGGAAACCGGGCCCATGAGCCTGGCTAGGCTTTAAAAGGGCGCATCTATTTTTATTTATTTGTATGGTGTATGCTTACAGAAAATATGTAAGTTTTCATGTACGTATGTATATGTGTATTTGTAAACGTGTTATGTGTGTATATTTGTATGGTGTGTGTTTATAGAAAAGATACATCTGTATTCATGTATGTATATACATATTTGTATATATGTGCAAATCTTTATGCATGTAGGCGGGTCTATAATTGAGTATATGAATATGTAATGTATGCTAATTTCTTTTTATTTATGTTTCTTTGCTTAATTATTCCTTGATTGAATGTCTTCAATATTTTCTTTGATCTGTCTAATATATAAACATCATTATTTATAAAAGATGTTGCTTAATTCTTACTTTAACCCGTCGCCATGGTAGTTGTCATCATCATGGTCATCATCAGCATCAGTGTACTTGTCATCATCAACATCGCTATTATCATCAATATCACCATCATCATTATTGTCACCATCATCAATCTCACCATCATAATCACCATCATCATCATCATCATCATCATTATTAGCATCATTGACATCATCATCCTCAACATCGTCCTCAACTTCATCATCATCGTCGTCATCATCATCATCATCATTGTCGTCTTCGTTGTAGTCATCGTCGTCACTGTTAATCTCATCGCTACCTTTATGGTTGTCATCATCGTCCTCATCATAGTCATCATTTTCCCACTATCAACATCAGTGACTGAGACCTGACATGCGACTGAGATCTTTGAAGATGTGCTGTGCTTGAGAAGACCTGGCAAGCCAAGTGAGACCATAACTGTGGCCTATGACAGTGTCGCATAACCTGCCCATTTAAGAGTACCCTTCAATCGTTGGGCAATATGCTTTTGAGTCAAGTGAAATCATTGTCATGGCCAATACCAGTACTGCCAGACAGGCTCCCATGCTGGTGGCACATAAAAAGCACCATTCGAGCATGGTCAAGGCCAGTGCTGCCTGAGTGGCCACTGTGCCAGTGGCAGGTAAAAAGCACCCACTACACTCTTGGAGTGGTTGGCATTAGGAAGGGCATCCAGCTGTAGAAACCTTGCCAGATCAAACTGGAGTCTCGTGCAGCCTCCTGGCTTGCCAGTCCTCAGTCAAATCATCCAGCCCATGCCAGCATGGAAAGTGGACATTGAACAATGATGATGATGATCATGATCATGATCATCATCATCATCATCATCATAATCATCAATCTGATCTCGCAAAGTTTCTACAGCTGGATGCCCTTCCTAACACCAACCACTCTGAGAGTGGTTTATATGCATATAAAAGGAACAATAAGAAAATGGAGATAAAAATGATAATTGATAAACGTCAATTTTTTTTTTTTTTGTAATCAGTAAATAATAATTGATGTTTATCAATTATCATTTTTATCTCCATTTTCTTATTTGTACTTAAATATAAACTTCAGTTTATTCCTTTTCTTACCTATCATTTATGACCATTGACACTAATAGTCATAATCACATATAGGTAATATGCCAGTAATTCATTGGATATAAATATCCCTTAGATGTTTTTATAACCTCTAATTGAACTCACCTATATGTATCTATATATGTGTATGTATATATATATATATATATATATATATATATATATATATATATATATATATATATATATATATGCATGTGTGCATGTATGTATTTATATATATATATATATATATATATGTTTATATATGTGTGTGTATATATAGACTATATATGTGTATATATATGTGTGTATATGTACATGCACACACACATAAATTTATTTATATTGTCATTGGATCATATATCTGAAAAAGAAGCACATTCTAAAACATAGAGCAGTAATGTATTTAAATAAATAAATATATATATATATATTTATATTCAGTGGTGTATCTAATACCACTTGCTAAAGTCAGAACCAATGCTCCAAAACTGCTAGAAATTCACTATAAAGATACACACATATATGTATATGTATCTCTTTTCCCCTCTCTCTCTCTCTCTCTCTCTCTCTCTCTATATATATATATATATATATATATATATATATATATATATATATATATAGATATATATACACACACATATATATGTATATATGTATGTATATATATATATATATATATATATATATATATATATATATATTTACACACATATATATGTATATATGCGGCAGACTGTATGACGCATGCGTACGAACAACCATGCTACATGGCAGTGAAACATGGGCTGTAACTGCTGAGGACATACGTAAGCTCGCAAGGAATGAAGCCAGTATGCTCCGTTGGATGTGTAATGTCAATGTGAATACCCGTCAGAGTGTAAGTATCTTGAGAGAAAAGCTGAACATTAGAAGCATCAGTTGTGGCGTGCAAGAGAGACGATTGCGCTGGTATGGACATGTGGTGAGAATGGAGGAGGATAGCTGCGTGAAAAAGTGCCACACCCTAACAGTTGAGGGAACCCGTGGAAGAGGTAGGCCCAGGAAGACCTGGGCTGAGGTGGTGAGGCAAGACCTCCGTACATTGGGCCTCACCGAGGCGATGACTACGGACCGAGACCTTTGGAAATGGGCTGTGCGTGAGAAGACCCGGCAAGCCAAGTAAGATCGTTGCCAGTGCCCCTGGACTGGTTCTTGTGCGGGTGGCACATGAGATGCACCATTTTGAGCGTGGCCGTTGCCAGTACCGCCTGACTGGCTCCTGTAGGATTTTCGAGCGAGATCGTTGCCAGTGCCCCTGGACTGGCTTGTGCGGGTGGCACATAAAAGACACCATTTCGAGCGTGGCCGTTTTCGTGCGGGTGACACGTAAAAGCACCCACTACACTCTCTGAGTGGTTGGCGTTAGGAAGGGCATCCAGCTGTAGAAACTCTGCCAAATCAGACTGGAGCCTGGTGTTGCCATCCGGTTTCACCAGTCCTCAGTCAAATCGTCCAACCCATGCTAGCATGGAAAGCGGACGTTAAACGATGATGATGATGATATATATATATATATATACATATACATAAATGTACATACATATATATGTATGTGTATGTATATATATATATATATACATAAATGTACATACATATATATGTATGTGTATGTATATATATATATATATATATATATATATATATATATATATATATATATGTATATGTATATATATCTATAAATATACATACATATAAATGTATGTGTATATGTATACATACATATATATATATATATATATATGTATATATGTATATATACAAACATATATGTATATATATACATATGTATATATGATGATGATGATGATGATGATGATATATATATATGTTTGAATGTAAATATGTATGTAAGTGTCATAACTTTTTTTTCCTAATGTTGGAATGTTATAAATGATGTAATGATGTAAAGGACAAGAATGTGTGTTAGGATCCAAATTTATACAGGGGACTTTGGTTTGCAAGAAAAGATTAAAAAAAAAAACAAAAAAAAAGCAGGAAGAAAATATTTTGAAAATGGATCTTACCATTATTTGGATTGTGGTGTTAATGGTAGACATTTCCACATCATAAAAGTAATAAATTTGTTTTACTCTATTATAGAAAAGAAAAATGGCTTGAAAGCTTTTAGCCAGTCCCAACTATTAAGAAGAACCATAGCTTTTGTGTTTGCTGCTATGGATCTCAGAAGAATTTCAATTGCTATTTTATGTTTGTTGCAAAGTTACAATTCCAGAAACAACTCAATAAACACAGGATTCTTTGAATTTGGGGTTTTTTCTTTTCTTTTTTTTTTGTTTTTACAAAATTTCTTAACCTTAACGGGAAAATTTGGGAAAATCCAGCATTCAGTGTTTCTATTATGCAACACTAACGTTTGTTTGTGTATGAAACTTCCAATGAAAGATTACGTTAAAACGAGTATATCCTTGCCATAAAAAAATGATGGACAAGTGCTGCATGACTATGTGCTAAACTTTTGCTTCCCAACCACATGCTTTCTGATTTAATCCTACTGTGTAGCACCTTGGGCAAATGTCTTCTACTATAGCCTCAGGCTGACCAAAGCCTTGTGAGTGGATTTGATAAACAGAAACCCTTGTATATATAAATAGAAATCCATATATATATATACATATATATATGTGTGTGTGTATATATACTCACACAAACATACATATGTATATGATAAATAAAACGAGACAACAAAGTTATAAAGGTCCTGGAAATTCCACACACACACACACACACACACACACATATATATATATATATATATATATATATATATATATATATATATATATATATATATATATATATATATATATATATATATATACCGGAGTAAGCACATGAAATGTGCAACAAGGTGGAAAAAAGAGTACTCAAATACCAGAGGTAGAGTAATATGCTTTATTTAAAAGCAGCATATTTAAAAACTGAAATGTAAAGAAACTATTTCATTCTGCTTTCCAATTGTATTTTTACTCAAAACTTCAATATTTTCATAAACCTTGGAAGACAGTTTGAAATAACCAGTTTCAATGAAGAAAAAATTCAGAGGAAATTCAGAAAATATAAATAGCTTTCTATAAAATCCATGTAAAAAATATGAAGTTGAATTAAAATCCTGAATTGAAATACCTTTACTGTTTACTTGTTTCAGACTAATAGAATAAGTACTAGGCTTACAAAGAATATGTCCTGGGGTCGATTTGCTCGACTAAAAGGTGGTGCTCCAGCATGGCCACAGTCAAATGACTGAAACTAGAAAAGCACAAAGACAGGGTAAAAGAACAACAAACAAGGTGTTTTAAGCTAATACTCCGATAAATTAGAAGTCTATAATATTTTGAGCCCACGCTCTGCTACAGAAAGGATAGATGAGGGGAGAGAAAGAAAGAAAAAACGTGTCTGAGTCAAACAGTCAAAGCATGCTGAAATGACTGAAAGAGGAAGTTGGCTGGAGGTGCGGGTGACAAGGGAGACAACAGTGACCTAGCATAAGTGTATATGTGTGCATGCATGTGTGTGTGTGTGTGTGTGCATGTGCACACATGCGTGTGTATATATACATGTGTGTGGGTATGTATACATGCGCATATCTTCTTGATTGCCAAAGCATGCTCAATATCTCTGTAGCAGACTTCTCAAGTGTAGCATAAAATTTCACATTGGCTCTATGTTCCAACTTCCTGCTCGTGACAAATATCACAGACTACAGCATATACATGATCGCTAAAACTCAAATCTCACAACTTGTGAGGTAAACACAGCAACGTCACTCAGCACACTGCTTTATGACGCTCACTGCTAGCTCTTACTAGTGGAGGCGCAATGGCCCAGTGGTTAGGGCAGCGGACTCGCGGTCATAGGATCGCGGTTTCGATTCCCAGACCGGGCGTTGTGAGTGTTTATTGAGTGAAAACACCTAAAGCTCCACGAGGCTCCGGCAGGGGATGGTGGTGAACCCTGCTGTACTCTTTCACCACAACTTTCTCTCACTCTTACTTCCTGTTTCTGTTGTACCTGTAATTCAAAGGGCCAGCCTTGTCACACTCTGTGTTACGCTGAATATCCCCAAGAACTACGTTAAGGGGACACATGTCTGTGGAGTGCTCAGCCAATTGCACGTTAATTTCATGAGCAGGCTGTTCCATTGATTGGATCAACTGGAACCCTTGATGTCATTAGCAATGGAGTGCCAACAAAAAGCTAGCTCTCACTACACACACAACCATATGCTGCCATCTGTTGGTGCACTACAGAACTAGTCCAGGAACTTTTTCATGCCACATAGAGGGACAGCTACACTTCCTACAAACAGGATAATTACACCCCACTTGTAACTTTTACCCACATTTAGAGACAACCATTCTGGCAAGCAGTATCACTTCACCAGCATCATGCCTATTCTATTCCATATAAAATATGAGGGCAGCAACCTTGAATAATAATTGATGCAGTGAAGATTCATAGATGATAATCACCTTGTACAACACAAAGGCTCATTGAACGTGAAGTTTTATTCTGCACTACTCAAGGAAATGTCACTGACCAAGAGGGCTAAGTTTAAGCTAATCAAATAATTATTACTTGTGCTGATTTTGTTATTTATTAAGGACATCCTTAACTACTACAAACTATATAATATCCCTTTATCCTCTTGTTTCTTCCTCTCTCCCTTCTCCTCTGTCTCCCACTCTCCCTCTATCTCCCTTTCCTAATGGTTTCATCTGTGAAGATTCATTTAGGGAAGTAGCAACCGTGTTCAACATGGCAATTCATTGAACTTGGCAAATTATTTCCCATTTCTCACTGAAGCCACATCAGCTAAGGGTGCTAAGTTTAAGCTAATCAGTAATTATTAATTCTGCTAGTTTATTGTTATTTAGAGTATCAATAACTGCCAGAATTTTACATATGCACTCAAATCATATAGGCTTTCTTTATTTCTCTCTCTTGTTTCATATACATTGTTAATACTTATATATGTACATATCAGCATCAGCATCATCATCGTTTAACATCCGCATTCCATACTAGCATGGGTTGGACGGTTTGACTGGGGACTGGTGAGCCAGATGGCTACACCAGGCTCCAATCTGATCTGGCGGAGTTTCTACAGCTGGATGCCCTTTCTAACGCCAACCACTCCAAGAGTGTAATGGGTGCTTTTCCATGCCACCGGCATGAGGGCCAGTAAGGCGGTACTGGCAACGGCCACACTCAAATGGTGTTTTTACATGTCACCTGCACAGGAGCCAGTCCAGCAGTACTGGCAACACCCTTGCTCGAATGTTGTTTTTCAAGTACCATTGGCACAAGTGCCAGTAAGGTGATGCTGGTAAGCTCGAATGATGCTTTCTACATGTCACCGGCACAGGGGCCAGTCAACGGCCCTGGCAACGATCACGCTTGGATGGTGCTCTTAGCACTCCACTAGCACAGATGCCAGTCATGCAATATATATATATATATATATATATATATATATGTGTGTGTGTGTGTGTGTGTGTGTGTGTGTGTATGTATGTATGGATAGATGGATGTATATATATATATATATATATATACACACACACACACACACATATATATATACATGCCTTTCAGCTGTAAATTTTGAGTAAGCTACCGTTATTATTTATATATATATATACATACACATACATACATACATATCTATAAGGTCTGATTGGTAAATTGTTGCCATTTCGTATTTTTAATTTCACGCATGTGCATTGTTTGTCTTTAATTTTGTCAACTACACAGTATAATAGTAGGGTCAGTTGGGCACTGTCCAAGAGCAAAACAGCACCATGACACAATTCACTTTGCCAGAAATTTGAAAATGATATACTTTACTGCTTGGCATTCACACCAGAAGCTCCAATATGAACATTTCAGAGTGTTTGGGTGTCTTTCTGAGGACAGTGCAATCTGAGGACATGTACTGAAAGTGATGAAATTCAAACATCCAGTCAACATCATTGTGTTTGACGTGATCACTAGTAATGGCAACATTATGCTTCCATTCATCTTCCCACACAGCCTCAGACTCAACACGGAGGCCTACATCAAGTGCCTGGAGGAGTTAGTGCTGCCCTGGGTCAAGAGGGTGGTTGCTGGAAGACACTATGTCTGGCAATAGGACTCTGCACCGTGCCACACAAGCAGGAGAACCCAATCATGGCTGTCAGACAATTTCTGCAACCACATCACCCCTAACACCTGGTCACCTAACTCCTCAGACTGCAACCTCTTTGATTATTATGTGACACCTGATGAAGGCTGGAGGGTGTATCAGCCAAAGCAGTGTGTTAACAACAAACAAGATGAGGACAAATATCTGTCGAATGTAAATAAAGTAAATAATGTAAATAAAGCAGCCTCACATTCAAAGTAGAGGCCACTGTGTTGCAGCATCTGAAACTATCTTTCTGCCAGTTCTTTGATTCTGTGCTGAAAACAGTTCTTGTCCTCCCAGGCAAAGAACTCTTTCACTGAAGCTTCCACCTCCTCTTGGTTGATGAAGCATCATGAGTGCAAGAAGTGAACCATAGACTAGAATAAGTGATAATTTGAGAGAGCCAGGATATTGGATTATATGCTGGGTGTGACAGCATATTGGATTATATGCTGGGTGTGACATCAGTTCAATTTCATCAAGTTCCTGGAGTTTATTTCAGATCGTTCAAGTGGTCTGAGGTCTTGCATATCTTACTGTAAAAGAGCTTGCTTTCTGCTAACCAAAGTTGGATAGTTCTGCTGCACAAAGGCATACATCTATGAGATGCTGAGCTTGCCTGATACTCCTCTGGTGCTAATTAATGGGTTTGCCTTTATGGCAAGAAATACAGCCTTGGAATCCATAGTTTTACACCTACCAGACCTTGCCTGATTATCAAGAGTCTTGCAACCCAAACAAAATTTCTTGAACCATCTGGTTACTACATCATGATCACCTGCACATTCACCTTTCACACAGCAAATATTTTTGGTTGTTTCCACATCATTACGGCCCAGTTCCAACTCATAAAGCATAAGTTCTCAAATTAGACTACGTTTCATGTTCCTCTGTGTGGCTTTCAAACAACATACAACTGAAGCAATGCACTTCTCAGAGTATCAACTGCCACAATGCTACCAACCTCAACGGGCACCATCCATGGCTTGAACTGCTTTGGTCACATGATATACAGGTCACAGACTAGCACATGTACAAATATTGGTTTCAAATTTTGGTGCAAGGCCAGGAATCAATGTCAGTATTCAACTAGTACTTATTTTGTCAGGTGTGCTAACTATTCTGCATATTGCTACCTTCACACACGCAAATATTGCAAAACTTTTGACTCACCTCAATATAAGGTAACACATACGAAGAGAGTGAGTAAGAAATAGAGACCTACTAGAGAGGAGTTTCTATGAGCCAACCTCCTGTGATTCATAGACCAGATCTATGGCCAGAGCAAGGTTCCAACAAGACTGAATGTGATACAGTGGTGAAATGGTACTGTAGACAGAGTGAAAAAAGTTAAGAGACAGGGTTGGAAATGTTGAAAGAAAAGGATGAGCAGAGAACAATATCAGGTAGACTGCTATACACCATATATACATAATTTGAAGAGAGGCTGAACATAAAAAAGAGCCAGTGTTTTGCAGTGAGAAGACCAAAGGTTTGAGATGCCTCAGATTGCAAGGTAGAGTGTCAGAGTGAATAGATGGGAAAAAATACATACAGATCGATGGTAGTGTACTTAGCTTCACTAATGCCAAGAAGAAAGAGGCTTGCAAGTGCTACTATGAGATGTTGTTGAATAAGGAGAACGCACAAGAGAAAGAGTAATTATTTCAAGTAGACTCAACAGAAAGATCAGTTATTAAAGCTGACAGTTATATGGTGAAAGTATAATTAAAGGATATGAAGATAGGGAAAGCAATTGGAATATGATGTATTGTCAGTGATATGTTGAAATTATTTGGTGCTAGTCACTGACATAGACAATCAGGTAGTACAGAGCATTATCATACACAATGACTGCTGCAGTAGTATCATTGTCAATGGCTACAAAAGCAAAGGTGAAGCTCCAAAAAGAAACAAGTATTGGGGCATCAAATTGACGGACGAGGTTCTGAGTGTGACAGAAAGAGTAACAGCACAAATGACTAGGAAGAGAATTTGGTTGAATGAGATTCAGTTCAAGCTTGTACCAGGGTGGTCTACCTCAGATATTTGTTCTTGGTAAGACAACTGCAATAGAAGTTCTTAGCTAAATGTAAGTAGCTATACCGAGCATTTGATGACCTAAAGAAGGCTTTTGACAGATAGCTACACTGTATTTTGATTTGTTGCTAAGAAAACTAGCTCTTTCTACACTTCCGTTAATCTGTGCTCAACTGATACTTATTTCACTGACCTCAAAAGGATACAAGGCAAAGTCGACCTCAGAGGAATTTGAACTCAGAACATAAAAATGGGCAAAACGTCATTAAGCATTTTGTCTGGTGTGCTAACAATTCTGCCAGCTCATCACCTCTATCATAATAATAATAATAATCAATTCTTTTATTAACCACAAGGGCTGACATAAAATAACATTAAAGGACATACAACATAAAAGACAAAGACGGAACAATACAATGGGTTTTACAGCGTGTGAACATTTGAAAACAATAAAAATTAAACAAATTACAAACTCCCAATAGGGGAAGCACTTTAAGGTCCACGTGGAAAAACCCACAAAAGCTACAGGTGCCTGATCAACAGGGCAAGAGCCTTTCTTTAATTCCCTTTTTCGTAAGTGTATGCTCAGAATTGGTCCTTTCACACTGGCCATTCTTCCAACATTCACCCAACTTTTCAACAAACTTGCTACAAGGCAACACTTCCCTTACCACCCTCAACTTCCTTTTCAAGTGAAACTTGAAAAAGTTAATGAGAGCTTGGCTAAAAAGGTAAGTGTCTGACTTTAGCCCTTTCAGATGAGTCTACCATACTACCTCTTTCGCTACAGCCAACATACGAATAAAAACTGCCTGTCCCTCTGGCCAGAGGAGGGCAGTGGGGCAATCTTCGCTATGAATTCAGCTGATCGCCAGATCCATCTCACATGTGACAGCAGGTGTTCAACATAAACCCACAAGTCAGCAATACTCGAGCACTGGACGAGGGCATGAAGAATGGTTTCATTGTTCTGGGTGCACCTCAGGCAGGCCCAGCTGACAGCACTTCTGTGCCTGTAAAGTTTATCTTGAACAGGCAGCACCCCTCGGTAGCACTGCCAGGCAAGGGATCTCTGGAAATTATCCATAGACCGAAGCCTGAAAATTCTCTGAAACAGACTGGTTAGTTGATCCTCATCGATGCCCAGAGTTTCTCTGAGAACATCATTGTACTTTCTCTATAGAACGCTAGAGTGGAACTACCACTGACCGTATTGCCTGCCTGGTGAAGGGCTGTGAGTGCTTAGTGGCACTCAAGGTGCCAAGTGCCCTTCCTCGGTCTACACCTAATTCAGGTTTGTAACTCAGTCAAAGAGACGAGATGTGGAAATGTAAGACAAACGGTGATCACACCTGCTTAATGTCAAGGAAATGCTAGAGATGCCATAGCCTGAGTGCATATCTGTGCATCAGCAACCACAACATGCCCAGCCCTCCATTCAGTGTCTGTTGATAGCAGAAGGGGGTGCCTGACCAGTGGAACATGCTCCTTCCACAGAAAGCAGCAAATGGGGCAAGGGATGACGGTCAAGAGGTAATAGATGACAGATGTGATGTATGTATTCACCACCTCCAGTCGACCTTTCAGGGACAGCTTCCTCTCAGCCAATTTCTGGATGAGATTGGCTACCCTGCTTGTCACCTCATCCCAGTTTTTCTCCACCTAGAAGTCTGGACCAAACCAAACTCCAAGCAATTTAACCAGACCGGTAGTGGTGGTGATTCTTTCATTTATTTGCTACAAAGGCACCTACATCATTGTATACATGAGGTTTACTAAAAGACATGGCACAAACAAGTAAATTATATTAAAAATAGATGATGCGGAGCAAAGATATTATATAATATATAAGCAGGAAAATATTAAATCGCATTAGAAATATAGAACAATTTCATGGAAATAGAAATTAAAGATTACACATAAACATAAAATCGTTAAAACAAAACATAATTTCATTTTTTATTTTTAGTTTGCCTAACTTAAGTCAGATTATATAACATGCTTCTATCAATGTTCTAATGCACCATCCAAATGTACTCATTAATCTCTTTTGAGTTGGCACATGTGGAAATTCCCACATGCATGAGTTATGCATCTTTCAGGTAGTAATAACAAGTTAGTGGTCTCTTTATCTATAGTCTATTATCAATGCGTTTATATTCATTCTCTTTTACAAAGTTGTCTTGAGAGAACATTCACTGAAACAAAAATGCAACTTACATCAATATATCCTTCCAACATTACTGTCAACTACATAACTTTTAACCCCACAAGGGGATCACCTTACTCTTTTTAGTCACTTTCAGTGGTTTCACTTTTCTTCTTCCATATCTTTTTTGTTTTATTTCGTTTTTGGATTTGGTTTGCAAGATTTTTTATGTGATTTCGTGTGTTGAAGCATATTCTGTTGTGTCTGGGGAGAGTTATTTTCTTATTGTGCCTTAAAATTTAACACACTCACCGGTAAAATTTCCAGTTATTTGTTATTTCTATTTTCCTAAAATTTTCGTTGTGTCTTGCAACCTTTTCAAGAGTCAAGGCTATTGAAAAGGTTACAAGACGCAACGAAAATTTTAGGAAAATGAAAATAAGAAATAAATGGAAATTTTACCTGTGAGTGTGTTAAATTTTAAGGCACAATAAGAAAATTACTCTCCCCAGACACAACAGAATTTTTTGTTTTACTTCTAATAATTTCAGTAGCTTCGTATTCTTTTGCCCTCTCCTGCTCATCACAAGGCAATAGAGTGATGGTGGTGCTGAGTGCTGAAGCAGGAACAGGCAAGGCCTTGGTTGTCAGCTTTTGGTTTTGGAATCAACAATGAAGGATTTTCCAGTCAGCCACAAAGCTACAATTAGTGACATAACTGGTGGTGCTCTTCTGACCACAACTTCTATTGCTTGCATTAGCTACTCTTCTACTGTTTTATCTTTAGAGATCCTCAAGGCAGAAGGCCCTCAAGTGGCTTTTGCTGCCAAAAGTTTAACAAATTGGATCTATGTCCTGTATCACCAGTCTCGTTACCTTTCACTCAACTTGCGCAATGGAACATATCTTTGGAATGGCCTTTCAGTCATGAGGGTGTCATAAATATTTACAAGTTCATACTGATACCAACCACCAAATATTTTTTCTTGCTACTCATGCATTTATTATCTGCTCATATTGCACTACAAAAGCCACAATGAGCCAAAATTTAATGTCATTTCCAATTCTTCTAAGTGTATTACATTGCCCCAGTACTTCAGCACAAGCTTATGAATGGCGTTTTGTGTAGAATCTCTGCTTGTTTCTGAGATGCACCTTTGATCTTTAAGGTCTGGTATATGATGCTGAATATTTTGCTGTTTTCTGTAAACAAGATGTTAATGTAGACATCTGCCAGAGCTACCTTTGTCTGGTCCCTCAAGGGCACAGGGTAAGTTAATCCTCACCCCATTAGTTTTCTCCTTGGTCACTTCTGAATAAATTATTTAGACATGTGGGTCATGTCATTATATAAATAACTTTCCCTTAGTTTTGAACTCTGCCTCTTCCATATTTAGTTTGAAAGCTGGAAACAATTTGGACTAAGCTGGCAAAACATTTATTTAAGTATTTCTCACTCAGAGGATTGTATGTCTGTGTATAAGTGTCAACGTTATTGCTGTTGTTGTTGCTCCTGTTGCTGCTGCTGAGTGAGTTCTAATAATCACTCAATAAGCCATTTCTTTTTTATTTTCTTGAATATAAGATATTTTCATTTCTACAAGCTTGTTTGTACCTTTTTTTTTTCTCTGAACTTTGCATTTATAGAAATGTCTGGGTTTTTTTTCACCCCCACTTTTTGCTGAGCATTGTTCAGTTGATTTAACATCTTTGTGAAACCGATCAAACCAAAAAGTTCTAAATGTTCAATTAGATTTTTTTTGTTTACAAAAATGTATCGCGATAGTGTTCCAGCATGACCATAGCCACATGGCTGAAATGCATAAAAGAAATACAATTAAATGAAAAACGCTTGCTCTGTTAAATGAGGAGAACAAAATGTGTAAAAAATATTAATCCAATTTCTGAGGAAGGTGATAATATTCTACAGTGCCAAAATGAAGAAAAAATGAAATGTAATGTTTAACAGAAGTTCTTATTTTTAAAATGGGAAGGGATTTAATTGAAATAAAAACTCACTTGCCTTGTAAATGTCTTATGCATGTGAAAATATTAACCAGTTTTTTTAAATCCTTCTGAAAGCTTATTCACCTATATTCCAACACCACAAGCAGAAATAAACATATTCATACTTGCTGAAAACAAATAGACATCAACAACAATGATGCTGATGAGGAGTTCTTTACGTCAGAGGGGTGCCAGGTAAAGGGGACATTACAAAAATAGGTTACAGTATGTGAGGTTTTGCATGAAAAATCACTGAGGAGAAACGAGAAGAAATATATATATATATATATATATATATATATATATATATAGTATACAAAATACATAAATCCATGGATGGCACAGCCTTTCTATTATGGGAGATCTTCCAAATAGAGCTAATCAAGAAACACCTCAGATCCAAGATCCCTCTGACTACCAAGAACATGTTTCCTCACCCACCTGTTGTTCTTAATCTACAAGCACATACTTAAATTAGTTCCATTCACCATAATTGTTTCCACGACTGTCACCCAACTTTTGACAAATTCATTAGAAGAGGGTACTTCATCTTTCATCCTCACTTTCTTTTCTGGATGGAACTTGATAAACTAGCCTCATCCACCACACTACCTCTTTTGCCAGAGTCACTAAACACTGGAAAACTGCCTGCACAGCTCAATTAGGAAAGGGTAACTAGGAGATGCTTACAATGAACTCAGTAGATAGCTGAATCCATCCAACATGTGACTACAGTTTTGAAATACATCCATATGCAGTAATATTTGGGTGCATGCAATACAGTTTCATTGCTCTGCATGCATCTCAAAAGCTCTTGCTTGACAGCACTTCCACGCTTGATGAATTTCTCTCAAACTGGAAATTATCCATACTAATCACTGGTCCAAAAGTTCTCCAGCCAGCTTGACCTCAGTGATGTCTAGAGTTTTCCCTTGGATATCATAGTACTTCCTAACCACCAGTTTTCTACATAGTGTTCAAGTGAAAATTCCACCAATCGTTGCCCTCAAAGAGGCCAATAAGTGCCTGACAACATTTTAAATGCCAGACATCTAGTTTTAATTTTTTTTCTTGACCCAAGATTGCTGCTTTGCAAAAGAGACAAGCTATAGAAATATGAAGCTTACAAATAGAGACCACCCCCACCCATCATCCAGGAATCTAGCCTTTTCTCAGTTTTATTCACCAAGAAATCAAGTCCAACAACCGAGTCCTCAGAAACAACCATCCCACATTAGCATTTCTCCCCAGGGTTAAGTTTCAAGTCCAACAACTTGTCTTCTTTGAGACATACTTTGTACAAGGAACACCCAAAAGAAACCAGAATTTTGCAGTATTATTTTATTCACTTATTTTTACATGTTTACATTTTTATTGCCTTACACTTTTATCACCTTCATTTCCACTATTTGAAGCAGTGCTGGAAATCTTGTGAAGTGATGCCTTTTAATACCTCCATCATATTTTTCTTCACCTCTTTTAGCTTTCATCACCAGAGATGACCTTCAAAAATAGATCCAGATCAACTTCCAGCTGTTCTTTCAGTTCACAACACACATTCAATTGTGACTGCTTTTGATCTTCCGTGTGCAAGCGAGGCACAAATTTTGCTGCAACTCTTTTCATTTACAATTCTTCGCTCAAAATTTGTTGGCAAGAGTTCCAGAACACACCAGTCATATCAACAAGTTCGTCAATTGTCTGGTGATGGTCCTCCAAGATCAGTTTATGAATTTTCCTGATGTTTTCATTCATTCAGGAGGTCAACGGTCATCCTGAATGAGGTTGGTCCTCAAGAAACAAGAGACCATTCCTAAAACATGGAAACGACTCGTAAACTTGAGTTTTGCACATGGCAGCATCCTTGTAAGCCGCTTGAAGCATGGCAACTGTTTTGGCCACCATTTTCCCCAACAGGAAACAGAAATTCACAAAAGCACACTGCTCTTTCATTTCAGCCATCACAAAAATCAACAAACAGAGGAGAAGCCTTGCTAAACAAAGAAGCACCACGTGGCAGTACGACTGTACCCGATGCCACTGGTGGGCAGACTGATGCCTGAGGATCACATCAAGTGGCTTCTAGCAGTGGAAGCCAGAACTACAATGGGTTTGCCCACAGAGAACATATGCATTGCATCCTTGCATTTATTACTTATCTTTTGTTTGCCATACATTCTTTTATCTGTGTCTTCATTGGTTATCTACAGTTCTCCATACATTGTATTCTTTAGCTCATGTCTATTGTTCATATCTCAATCACTCACTCCTTTTCTCAATCCTCATTGTCCTATGCCTTTCTTCATCCCTAAAAGATAAAAGAAATCATTGACAATAACAACAACAAAAATAATAACAACAATTTCTAAATAACTAATCAAAATACTGTGTTTACTTGGCTACTTATTTACCACATTTTTAACATCCATGAGAAAAGTTTCAACATTGACTCCTTTCAACTGGTCATGAAGCCAGACTTTATACATAATGACTTGTAGCCAATAGAATTAACTCTTGTATATTACTGCTCCGTTTTCTATTGAACCAATAAAATAAAAAACAAAAAGAAACATAAAGCCAGCAGGGTTTAAACTCATAAAAGAAAAGGAATAACTGTTAACACTGAGGCATTTAGTAAGGCAGCCTAGTGTTTGTGATAACTCAGGATACTGAAATATTACAATGTTACTTACAACCAAGTTTTCCTATTTGCTGTTTGATTCAAAAGAGAATCTATCTTACATGTATAATTAATTATTGCTATAAATTACTGAAGGTCTTCGAAGAAACCCTTAACATAGAGTTGTAGAATTGATCTCACAGAAAAGGGATGAGAAGTTAACAAACTTTGTAGCAAGTTGCTTTGGAAACATTGATTTTTACATTTACATAAACATAATCACATATACACAAGAAATACATGCAAGTACATGCACTCACTCACACACACACACACACACACACACACACACACACACACACACACACACACACACACATATCAACAAAGCAATATTTGGTTTTATAAATAAAGGAAACAGAACACATCATGTAATGTACAGATTACGTAATCTTCTGCTGTATAAAATTGCTACTCCTGTAACAATCTCACCTTATAACAAATAATATATATGTATGGCTAAAAGTAAACCAATGTACTCGGCTTTCATTAACCTAGAGAAAGCTTTTGACTGAGTACCTTGTTGTGTTATCTGATGGTCTCTAAGGAAGTTAAGAGTAGATGAGTAGCTTGTTTACAGCTGTACAAGCCATGTATAACAGTACTGACAGCAGGGTGAAAGTTGGCCTAGCGTACAGTGATAAATTAGTGCACAAGTAGGGGTTCACTGGGGATCAGTTCTCAGTTCCCTCTTATTCATCATAGTCCTCCAGGCAATGACAGAGGAATTTAAAACTCCTTGTCCATGGGAACTACTATATACTGATGACCTTGCTCTTATTGCAGAATCTGTAATGGAATTGGAGAAGAAATTCCAAGTATGGAATCAAAGGGCTTTAAAGTAAATCTTGCAAAGACCAAAGTTGTTGTTAGCAAGAGAGTAGATAAGATTCTCTTTCTGTCAAGTAAATGCCCTGTTCAATATGTAGGAAAGGTGTTGGAAGAAATTAATTTGTTGCATCCAGTGCAAGCTGTTGACACATAAGAGATACAGTGGAATCACAAATAGGTTAACAAAGAAGTTGTCTTTGTATGTGGCAGATGCACAAGAATAATAAGCACTCAGAACACACAAGAATAAGACTCTTTCAAATGCCCAGGAGGCTCCCTTGAAGTTGTAAATAATTTCTGTTACCTAGGTTATCAAATTATCAATGATGGAGATTGTTCTGAAAATATTGTTGTTAGAATAAGAATGGGATGGAGGAAGTTCAAAGAGCTATTACCTTTATAGGAAACAAAAGAATTCTCTCTCAGAGTGAAAGGCAAATTGTATGATGCTTGTGTACAAATGGCTATACTCCATGGTAGTGAGATGTGGGCCCTGAATGCAGAAAACGTGCATAGATGGTCCAGCTTGATGAAATGACCAGAAGAAAGAAGCTAAATGAAAGGGAGATAATAATAGTGATCTGACTGAACTAGGGTGTACAAGCATATGTGAATGTATGTGTGGGTCAGCTTAAAATTATGTGGGCCTATGTGTGTGTATGCATATATATATATATATATATATATATATATATATATATATACAGGGCGTCCCAAAAAGATGTACTCACTCTTTGACAGACAATTACTGATGTATCGTTTTTTATTTCAGACTCAACCAACCCTTCACAATGGCAAATGCATAACTCACGTTTGAGGAAAAAAAAATTATATTAAAGTGTTACTGGAAGCACGGAAGTGCAAAGACAATTTAACAGACAGCTTCAGAAGACACCACCAACACAACGCACTATTGCTCGCATCAGAGATAAATTTGAAGCATACGGAACAGAGTAAGCAACATTCTGGAAGACCATGAACATCCACCAGCCCCAATAGACACAACCAATTAATGGAAACCCTTTCTCGATCCCCAAAGAAATCTGTAAGACAATTGAGTCGTGAGATAGGAATCCCAAAATCGATTGTCCATAGGATGTTGAAACGAACTCATAGGAAAAGTTATGTTCCAACATTAATTCAAGCCCTCAATGAAGATGATCCTGATTGGAGAGTTCAATTTTGCGAATGGTATCTGAACAAATTCGCAGAGGATGCAACGTTTCCAGAGAAAATCTTATGGAGTGATGAGGCTACCTTCAAGTTAAATGGTTCAGTCAACTGACATAATTTCACATTTTACTATGGAACACCATCTGAACTTACCAGGCATTACAGTGTGATGTGGGGTGTCAACATTGGGTATCATTGAACCATTTTTTTTTTTTTGACCAAACTGTCAGTGGTCCAGTTTACTTAAACCTATTGATGGAAAATGTCGGTCCATGAATTGAAGAGATGTTTGGGATGAGGAGATTTACTTCCGGCAAGATGGAGCTCCTCCTCACTACCATCATGGTGTACGGGCTTACCTCGATGCAACAAATCCAAACAAATGGATTGGGAGGAGAGGTAGCGTTGAATTTCCTGAACATTCCCCAGACCTCACGCCAATGAATTTTTTTTTTATGGGGACATCTCAAAGATAAGGTTTACACTGCAAAACCTGTGACAATTGATGATTTGAAAAAGGAAATTCGAGTACAATGTCTTGCAATTCCAAATGAAATGCTTGGCAGTGTTGTCAAAATCCATTGTTGGACATTATCGGCTTTGTTTGGAAAATGAAGGAAGGCAGTTTGAACATTTACAAACACGCAGGAATGAGAGAGAACATTAAATAATTCTAAATGACAATAAATAATCGTTTCTACAACAATTTATTTTCCTGAATTTAATTTAACTTTTTAGGATTGTATGTATGTCAATTAACATTTACTTGAACACAAAATGCATGAGTACTGGGAAGTCAAAGCGTGAGTACATCTTTTCGGGACATCTTGTATATATGCAAATGTAGTAATAGAGATTTAAAATCAAATACTCAAGTTGATAGAATAATGAGAGTAGAAGATTTTTATAGTGAGAATAAAAAGGCGAATAATTATATTTATAACAAAAGGGAAAATTGTAACATTGTTGATAACTGGGTTAAAAATTCTCATACTGCTAATGGAAATGAGAATGTAGTATCCTCTAATAAAATCTCAAATACTTTTAATATAAAATCAGCTAAAAGGTTTAAAGATAAAAATAAAAGTAAACTAAACGCTAACTTTAAAATGGATCGAAATCAGAGAATACTTACTCCTTCAAAAAATTGATACAAACATCAGAATTATGATCTTAACTTGAAGAATATTTTATGGTTAACCGTTCCATTTGGTAAACAGGTCAATTACAATTTCTCCAAATTATTTAATATAGCAATTCAAAAATATTTTCCAACAAACCACAGATATTACAAAATTTTTAATTGGCATAAGATTAGATTGGGTTATTGTCTTAGTTGTAATATTGCACAAATTATAGCAACACATAATATTAAAATAATATTGAAATTTCAAAAAAGCAATTACAGTCAGAATAGTGTAATAAATTCAAAGCGTAATAACATCAAAAATGGAATAAAGAAACTCAAATAGAAGAGAACGTTAAGAAATTAACTGTCGTGGAAAAGGAAACAACCCAATTTAACATAAATAATGTCAAATCAAATGAAAATTCAGCAAGAAATAGAACAAAGATCATGTTATCTAAAGGAGTAAACAGTAATAGAGAACTTGATGGAAATGAACTTAATTTTAAAATCAATGATCAAATTGAAACTAAATCTGACGGAAATATGAAAGGCTGTCTTTGCAATTGTTCTAAACAGGAATCCTGTTATATGAAAAATAAGTGTAAAGCTAAAAATGTAATATATAGATGAATAGTTACACCTGAGGGTAAGGAATTCCTTTACTTTGACAGGACATCACTAATTTTCAAGAGGAGATTGGCAAATCATTTGAGTTCAATTAAGGACAAAAATAAAAAGTTACAAACAAGTCTTAACAAATTAATCTGGTCTTTCAAGGACAGCATGATTAAATGCAAGTTAATTTGCACTGCAAAAGCATACAGACCTGAACCAATAGATGTGGCTTGTGTTTAGAAAATTTTACAGGATTTTCACATCCAAGGGTAATGTAATAAATTCTAGACAGAAGCAAGCATTGAGATGCTTGCGCATAAGGAAATTTATATTTGCCAAATATAAATGAGTAATTATCATTTAAACTATACAAGATTTTAAAATGATGGACTGAAAATGATTATCCAATAACAACTTGAAATAGAGATTGTTCGAAGACAACTCTTTATTATACAATGTAGAGTTTATAAAAGAAAATCATTAAATGGCCTTACCAAGGAATATCAAGTTAAGACCCTGAAGAGACTGCACCGTTTTATAGTAGGGTTGAAATTGCAACGGTTACTAATCAGTGCAATTGAAACATGTGTTGGTCTTAAAAGGCAGTATATAATTATAGAATTAAGGGTAATGCTATTGCTACTTCAGAGTAATCCTTATTTTTAATATTGTCAACATATATATTTATATATATATATATATATATATATATATATATATATATATATATATATATACACATATATATATATATATATATATATATATATATATATATATATATATATATATATATATATATTGTTATGTCCCGCATTATGATGATGTATTTTGTCATCTCTGCGAGATTGGCCCAAACAGCATTACCGACTGTCAGTCTACTATTTATTAGCAGTGGACAAGCCCACTTCTCACCTAGGGGCGTCCACCACAACACCTCTCCGATTTGAATTTTTTTTTTCACACGCAACATAATTTTTTGTTTTTTATATTTCATTTCTTTTTCTTCCACACAGAATTATTTTTCATTCAAATAAGCTCCAGTTTTGCTATTTCTTCAAGTCGATGCTGTATTTCACTTTCATGCAAATCCTTCACACGTACTTACTCTTTTACTTGTTTCAGTCATTTGACTGTGGCCATGCTGGAGCACCGCCTTTAGTCAAGCAAATCAACCCCAGTACTTATTCTTTGTAAGCATAGTACTTACTCTATCAGTCTCTTTTGCCAAACCGCTAAGTTATGGGGGTATAAACACACTAGCATTGGTTGTCAAGCGATGTTAGGGGGTATAAACACAGACACACAAACATATACATAGACATGCATATATATATATACATATATACGACAGGCTTCTTTCAGTTTCCATCTACCAAATCCACTCACAATGCTTTGGTCGGCCCAGGGCTATAGTAGAAGACATTTGCCCAAGGTGCCCCGCAGTGGAGCTGAACATGGAACCATGTGGTTCGTAAGCAAGCTACTTACCACACAGCCACTCCTATGCCTATGAAATGATCCTCCTACTTATTATTTTCCCTTATTTAGATTTTTTCTTGTTCCACACAGAATTATATTTATTATTTCTTCGCAGCATATATATTTTTTTTTTCTCTTTCAACACAACATTATTTTTTTTTGTTCACTTCTTTTTCTTCTAACCAGAATTATTTTTCTCTTATTTAGATTTTTTCTTATTGCACACAGAAATATTATTATTTTCTTTTTTTTTAAATCACATACCATTATTATATGTATATATTTTTCCTTTCCATAACTTTTCCTTTCATTACACTTTTCTCGGCAGAAACTGGATTGGTTGCCTGCAAACTTCCATTATCTTTTAAAGTTTTCACGTTAGAACGATTCCTCACTGAAGCATTTTCAGCGGAAGAACCCTTTTCCTGTAACAGATGGTTCAGATTCTCTAATTTCAGAATATTCTACAATGTGTTCTTCACTAGTCACTTCCATCAACATTTCATCTGGTGTCTTTTCAAGGAGGACTTGTTTAGTATCCTTAATCACAAAATGGCTTGCGTTTACTTTGTCCACTTTAACTTTCTTAGCAACTGGTTCGTTTTCAATTTCAACAGATAATATCTACTTATTTTTGAAATCTTCTAGCATGACTTGCTTTAAATGTATCATTAATTCTTTTTCATTTTTTTTCTTCTAACCAGAATTATTTTTTGTCCCACACAGATTTATTAAATCCTTCATACAGACTTATCGTTATTATGATTTTTTGTTCCACATAGAGCCATAGTTTTTTTTTCAAAATCTCTTTTTATAAATTTTTCACCATGTGTAGTTTAATTCTGTGTTAGTGTTTTTTTTTCTTCAGAATTTATATTTTTTATATATTTTTCACTGTGTGTATATTACTTTTCACCGTGTGTAGTTCAATTTTGTGTTAGCGTTTTATTTTTATTTTTCAGAATCTTTTTTATACATTTTTCACAGTGTATTTATTACTTTTCACTGGGTGAAATTCGATTTCTGTATTAGAGTTCAAATCCTTCAAACTTTCTTTCATTGTTCTTGAATGTAGGTCTTCCATTTTGACATTCCTACAAGCATTCGTAACCTTGTTACCATTGTTATAACAAAACCATTACACAGTGGGAGGTATCCTCGTCATCACTGTTATGTCCCACATTATGACGACATATTTTGTCATCTCTGTGGGACAGGCCAGAACAGTGTACCTTGTTGACTGACATTACTCATTGTGTCAGGACTGCCACAACAACATATATATATATATATATATATATATATATATATATATATATATATATATATAAATATATATATATATATATATATATAAATATATGTATATATATATATATATAAATATATTGCCAGTGAGGGCTGCTTCAGCATTTTGGCATGGTTTTTACAGCTGGATGCCCTTTCAAATATCAACCACTTTACAGGGTGGACCTGATGCTTCTTACGTTGCACCAATACTGGCAAGGTCATCAAGTAAGTTGCAAGACAAAAATCCTATGAGTGAGGTGGTGGTTTTGAAGGAGGAGGCTGTGTGCCGGGTAATGAAAAGTTAGAGTATGACAGAAGGACAGAAACAGTTGTGTTGCTGTAGAGAGATACATGGTTACCCTTGTCAGAAGGAGAGAGTGTGAGAAAGAGAGAGAGAGAGGGGGAGAGAGAGAGTGTGTGTGTGTGTGTGTGTGTGTGTGTGTGTGTGTGTGTGTGTGTGTGTGTGTGTGTGTGTGATTGCTTTTGTGTGTGTGAGCAAGGGAGAGAGTGTGAGAATGTGAGCGAGCCAGTGTGAGTGAGAACAAGTGAGAGGGAGAGTGAGAAAGTGTGAAGGAAATGGTGGAAATGTGCCAGGGCATACTCTTGGAGTATGAGGATGTAAATATAAATATAAATGGGGTGATAGAGGAATGCCTAGGGTGTGTGTGTGAGTAATTTCAGGCTTTAATAACTATCAATAAATGTGATAAGATATTAAAATTATACAACATTATAAAAGCTTAGTGTGTCTTCTTTTTGTTTCAGACTAAATAAATTCAGATTTATAAATTAGATAATGGCTATAGACAGAAATACAATCATAACCCTATACAAAGGAGGTGAAAGTAGTACAGCTATAGTAAAAAAGCTTAAAATTAACCGAACAGTCTGGAAAATTGTCAAGAAATTTCAAGAGCGTGGTTCCATCACTGATTGATCTGGACTGGTTGAAAAAGAAGTATGCAGACCCCTCAGTTTATCAAAAGTATCAGAGAAAAGATACAGCGAACTCCTCGTCGTTCCATCAGAAAACAGGCTGCCACAGTAAAAATAAGCTACACATTGATGTATTGAGTGCTGAAGGAGGATCTCAGGACCCACCCCTACAAGATGATCTGCCATCATGAGGCCACACAAGTTTATAAAGCCATGAAACTGGAGAGAAGTCCTCTTATACTGCGTCAGATTGCTGAAGGTATGCTGCCCAACCTGGTGTTCACTGATGAAAATAAATTTGACGTTGAACAGACAGTAAACCACCAGAATAACCGACTTTGGAGTTTATCTGGCTCTGCCAAGGGTAGACTCATAAATCGACATCAAAATCCACAATCAGTTATGGTTTGGGTAGCTGTGACAGCCACTGAAAGGTCTCCCCTCGTTTTTGTGCCCTCGGGTGTTAAAATTAACACCCAGTAATACATTAGCAACATTCTGGAAGCTAGACTGATTCCATGGGTGAATGAGCACTTTCAAGGCGCACTTTGGAGCCTCCAACAGGACTTGACACCCTCCCACAGTTCCAAACAGACACAACACTGGATTCAGAAAAACATTGTCATTCACGAGCAAGGATGTATGGCCCTAAAGGAGCCCCAATCTCAACTCATAGATTTTTCTGTTTGTCCATTTTGGACTGTTTCCCCACACCACCTGATATATATATATATATATATATATATATATATATATATATATATAGATAGATATATATATATATTTATATATATGATGTTGACCACTAACGTGGACATTCAATGTGCTAGAAATAGATCACATCTTGTGTCTAATAAGACCTAAATTGTTCTCAACATGAAATATAGCGTGATACCAAAATGTAAGACATTTAAAATCACCGAAAAAGGAACATTATTAAACAGGGACCGGTTTCAAAATTTAACAATCTTACCGACTGTCTATTTCTCTTCAGCCTGATTTGTAATGCAACCATAATCATCAGAACCCCATACAAAGTTGCCCACCGCCATAGGTGCGCGTGTATATGGTTCTGCTAATTACAGCTTAATGGTAAAATTCAAAAGTCTTCGTTTTGGTGCGCTAATTCCAGGAATATGTCTGCAGAGAATATTTATTGCGTCGCATATATCCAGTATGAGAACTCGGTAAGGGTTAATATATTATTAAAAAATATGGCAAAAAATCATATATTAATTAATATCGATTAATTACCAGGAAGCTAGCACATTTAAAGAATCAAAGAGATTCAGAAACAGTATCTGCAATCTCAGGGGATTAAAGTACATTTTTATATATATGATGTTGACCACTAACGTGGACATTCAATGTGCTAGAAATAGATCACATCTTGTGTCTAATAAGACCTAAATTGTTCTCAACATGAAATATAGCGTGATACCAAAACGTAAGCAGGCAAGACATTTAAAATCACCGAAAAAGGAACATTATTAAACAGGGACCGGTTTCAAAATTTAACAATCTTACCGACTGTCTATTTCTCTTCAGCCTGATTTGTAATGCAACCATAATCATCAGAACCCCATACAAAGTTGCCCACCGCCATAGGTGCGCGTGTATATGGTTCTGCTAATTACAGCTTAATGGTAAAATTCAAAAGTCTTCGTTTCGGCGTGCTTATTCCAGGAATATGTCTGCAGAGAATATTTACTGCGTCGCATATATCCAGTATGAGAACTCGGTAAGGGTTAGTATCGAGTAAGTGCTGTATACCAGCTAGTTTTGCCCCTGTCATTGTATAAACATGAGTGGGGAATATAACATAGGTTGTGTATTAGCGTGTGTATGTATAAAGAGAGAAAAGGATAAAGAGACCAATAGCAAAGTTAGAAATATATTTTATGGATAAAGTCTTACATACAACTCTCCTCTTATAGATGTAATAATCCATTCCTCTACTATTACCGTCTCTGATGAAGGGATACATTGGATTTTCCCTGAAACAGCTGTAAGACTTTATCCATAAAATATATTTCTAACTTTGCCATTGGTCTCTTTATCCTTTTCTCTCTTTATACATATATATATATATATATATATATATATATATATATATATATATATATATATATATATGTATATATATATATATATATGTATGATGATCCTCTTTCAGCTTCTGTCAATCAGATCTATTATTAAGGTTTTTTTCAGCCCAGGGCTATAGTAAGACACTTACCCAAGGTGCCACACAGTGGAAATGAACCCAGAACTATGTGGTTGGGAAGCAAACTTTCTACCACATCACCATGCTTCTACCTATATATGAGGTGGTATCAAAAAGTTCCCCTGAATAGTATTGTAGCACTAACAGATGGCAGCACACAGATGGTGTTTGCAGCAAGAGCTAACAGTGACCTTCATGAGGCAGTGTGCTGAGTAATATGACTGATTTTACTTTGCAAATTATGAAATTTGTGTTTTTGTGATTATATGTACGCTATAGTCTGCTATTTTGTCATGAATTAGAACAAAGAGCCAAAGTGAAATTTTGCATTAAACTTGGGAAGTCTGCTACAGAGACATTGAGCAGGCTTTGGCAAGCTTACAGCAGTGTGGCAATAGGTCATACGCAAAGTTTCGAGTGGCACAGGTGCTTCAAAAGCAGAAGAACGTCCCTGGAAGACAATCAGTAATTTAGAAGACCTTCCACGAGTGTCCCCCCCACTGGAAATGTGGTATTGTGCATCAAGAATTCACCCTCCAGGGCCAGACCATCAATCAAGAGTTCTACTGAGACATTTTGAAGCATTTGTAGTGTGTAGAATTGGATTCTTCATGACAATGCACCTTGTCACCAAGTTCTCCTCATTTGTGAGCTTCTCACCAAAATCAACATGGTTTGCTTCAACACCAGCCCTGTTCACCAGATTTAGCACCTATAGACTTCCATCTCTTCCCCAAGATATAAATGCAGTTCAAAGGTTACCATTTTAACACCGTTGTTGGGATCCAGAGAGAATAGCAGAAGGTCCTCAACTCAGAAAACGACTTCCTCGCAGGATTCCAAAAGTGGGTAAGTGGCAAGGTGACTATTTCAAAGGAGATGATGTTAAAACTTTTGTAAATAAATTATTTTTTATTAAACATAACTAATCTTGGAACTTTTTGATACCACCTCATATTTATATGTATATATTTCAGAAAGCACACACACATATATATGTATATATGTGTGTGTGTGTATATATATATATATATATATATATATATATATATATATATATATATATATATATATATATATATATATATATATATATATATATATATGTATGTATATATATATATACACACATAGAAGAGGGATGACAACTAAGTGGACATCCATTATGCTAGAAGAAGACCACCTATGATCTGACCACTAAGAAAAGATTGTTCTCAAGAAAATTCAGCAAGTGCCAGAATGTAAGCAAGCAAGACAAAAGAAAAGATACAAAATGCACTTAGTGGTCATCCCTCTTATATGTATGTAATATAATTTTTCTGAATCTTCAGATTTTTCAATATGCTAGGTCACTGGTTTTAAATTGGTTAATCAAATTAATATTCAATTTTTCACCCTTATAATTTATATTTATATACTCTTTTACTCTTTTACTTGTTTCAGTCTTTTGACTGTGGCCATGCTGGAGCACCGCCTTTAGTCGAGCAAATCGACCCCAGGACTTATTCTTTGGAAACCTAGTACTTATTCTATCGGTCTCTTTTGCCGAACCGCTAAGTTACGGGGACATGAACACACCAGCATCGGTTGTCAAGCGATGTTGGGGGACAAACACAGACATACAAACACATACACACACACACATATATATATACATATATACGACAGGCTTCTTTCAGTTTCCGTCTACCAAATCCACTCACAAGGCTTTGGTCGGCCCGAGGCTATAGTAGAAGACACTTGCCCAAGATGCCACGCAGTGGGACTGAACCCGGGACCATGTGGTTGGTAAGCAAGCTACTTACCACACAGCCACTCCTAGTTTTTATAAAACTAATACAAACGAACACGTATTAACAGAGAATATAGGTGATACAAACACTCCCCATACACACATGCACTTACAAAAGACACAGACACATTGAAGGACACGCATGCGTAGACACATACAATAGGAATACAAAATACAAAATGACTGATAGTTAGCAAGGTGAGACACACATAAGAAAGAAGAAGGAAACAAAGGACCACTGATGAGGTCACAGAAGTGTGACGAAAGAACTCTGGCCGAAATAAGATTAAGATTAAGATTAATGTAATATAAAGCTGAAAAAAAAAAAAAAAAAAAAAAAAAGAAAATTAACACCAAATATACAGTGCGTGTGTTTTTATTGGCTAAACTGGCAACATGACCATCCCCAAGTACAACAATATATATATATATATATATATATATATATATATATATATATATATGTGTATATAATCTGGTGAAGCAAGAGTGGGTGTGTGGTAAGTAACTTGCTTACCAACCACATAGTTCTGGGTTCAGTCCCACTCCATGGCACCTTGGGCAAGTGTCTTCTATTGTAGCCTCGGGCTGACCAAAGCCTTGTGAGTGGATTTGGTAGATGGAAACTGAAAGAGGCCCATTGTATATATATGTATATGTATATATATGTGTGTATGTGTTTGTGTGTCTGTGTCTGTCCAAACCAATGCTGGTTTGGCAAAAGAGACCGATAGAATAAGTACTAGGCTTACAAAGAATAAGTCCTGGAGTCGATTTGCTCAACTAAAGGCGGTGCTCCAGCATGGCCGCAGTCAAATGACTGAAACAAGTAAAAAAGTAGAAGAGTATGTATATATATGCACACACAAAACAGGCTGCTTCTTTATCCATTATCCATCTACCGGTTTTTACTCACAAACTATTAGTCAAATCACCATCCCGTGGCTACACAGGATACCAACTGACAGGACCTACGCAGCAGGACAAATTCCCAATATTGTAATTATGAAGCAAACTTCTGAACCAGACACCCATGAGTGCACCTATGGTTATCCATTAAGAAATAAAGCAGAAAGCTTATGTAATGTGTTTATAAAAGGTTTACATAACTCTTCTATACTGTAATTGTTTCTGTTTCAGTATGAGATTGATCTTAGATCAAGTCACTTGCCAAACAGTAAATATATCTTTGAAAATAAAAAGAACAAAACAACCATTGACAGCTGTCAGCTTTTACATCAGAAGACAATCATGTGAAAACAGATCCCATATTTGGTGTTCCCATATGATTTAGTAGACCGGATGTGATTCATTCATATTAAATTACGTCCAGTATACAGATGAGAATGAATAGTTGTCATTAAAATTGGTAAAAAACGAACATCTAGTAAAAAAAAAAAAAATACACAGATAATCCTGGATGGATTTATATCACTGCTTTGTCAAATATATGAAATAAATGTTTTCAAGTTTGAAACTGATTTAACGAGGAATAGATAAACGACTTAATTATTTATTTGACAAATTAATCCCTTGATAATAACTATCGCTGATCCTTCTATCATGTTGGTATTTGTTGGCAAATGCTACACACACACACACACATGCATACACATTCACATGCATACACACATACATTTTGGTGTATCATAGTTAAATGTGTGTCTATTTGGAAAAAATCAATCAAAATGTTTATGGTCTATAAAAAAGGATTATCTAATTATCTATCAAGTTTGTCATATTTAACGAAGGAAATGTCTCAAAATATTAAAATGTCCTTCCTCTTACCAATAATATTCATAATGAGATAATAAATTATCATGCCAATGTGAGTGCCTCTACGTGGTTGCTTGAGATGCAAGAAATAGCTGTCAAATCTTCTTCTAATTACACTGCACCCTCTCAGAAAAAGGGCACTTGCTTCATGTGTTCCTTTTACACTGGGAAAAGATGAGATGACCACATCTGATCTCAGAAGATCACACCTCTGATCATAAGTCTACTTGACTCAGATGGATCTGGGACTAAACAACAACTAGATCAAACAGCTTAGTGTTTTTCAGCCATTCCAGCCATGACTACCTTTTTTGTTTTCATATATACTACGATATTTTCAAGCTGGCAGAATTGTTAGCATACTGGACAAAATGCTTAGTGGTATTTCGCCCGTCGCTATGTTCTGAGTTCAAATTCTGCAAAGGTCAACTTTATATTTCATCCTTTCAGGGTCAATAAATTAAGTAGCAGTGAAACACTGGGGTTGATGTAAATGACTAGTTCTTTCCCACAAAATTTCAGTCATTGTGCCTTTAGTAAAAAGGATTATTTCTGAGCTTTGGTTATCCAGTATTTTCTTGAAGACAGTAGGATAAAATACGAAGGAGATTGGCTGCTATTTATTTCTTTATTTGCTGGGTCTGGAAGAAAGGGCAATGCCTGTACCCTTCACAGTTCCTTCTGGACCAGTGACATTGATGCCAATAATGTTCCTCTTGAATATTTGTAAACGAACACCAGCAGGAAAAATATGAGCAGAGAGGTAATTCCAGAGGGCCAATGGTCAAGAAAGAAAGGACTGGGTATAGTTATCAGGTTATCAGTGCAGAGGCTGGTGGAGTTGCACACAACTAAAGTGATCAGAGGAGGAAAGACAAGTGGGTAGAGCAATATTTTATGGTGGGCTTGTGAAATACCAATAATTATTGGGGGCTGAAGTATCTCCTAGCCCTAAAGAAAAGGACTGGTTGTTGAGATGTAGTCCTATGTAGATTAAGGATGTGTTTTTGAGATCTTCAGTGAGAGTGCAAGCCAACTAGCTGAGTGCTGCTCATCATGAGGTGGAGTGTGCTGCAAAGATATTTTCTTGATGAGTATTTTTGTCCTTTTTAAAGAAATAAGATTGACATATGAATGATGTATGACTGTCAGAGTGGAAATAAAATGAGCTAAGGTGAGAAGTTTTGAGATGACAAGCAGAGTCCATTATAGTTGCAGTAGAAAAGGCAGAGAGAGGAGACAATATGCCTGATGACCAGAGGCAAGAGTCTGTATGCGGCTGATTTTAGATCAATAAGTTAGGTGGCTTCTCTGGTTATGAAGAGAAGGAAGAGAGTGTAAGACAAATCAGAGTTGATAGAATGAGGGGTAGAAAGAGGTCTACGAATGATGCAACCTGATAGGAAGCTACTGATCCAAGAGATGAAAGCTGGTTGACATCTATGGATAGGAGGTTTGCATGCTAGACACAGTCAAAAGCTTTGTCAAGCATGACAATATTTCTTTCCCCAAAGTACTTCAAGGCAAGAATCCACAACTGAGTGACAAAGGAAAGTAGATTACCAACAGATTTGGTTTTATGGAATCTGTGTTGATGGTCAATAAAGAGGGAGAGAGACAGAAAGGGATAGGTATTGAAATATATGATTACTAATGGCTATTTCTACAACTTTAGAGATATTAGGAGTCATTAGATATTGCAAGTCAATAAAATATAAGGTATTGCAAGTCAAATGACCAGTTGAAGCCTCTAAATCATAAACACCACTACAATGCTATCCCTGTAACTTGCACCTTGTTGCTAAGCCAACCGACTGTGTGCCATGAAGCAACTTGACTGAGACTGATCTGGAGTTCCACAACGATCCTATTTCTCCCATTCACCCTATACAAAATATAAAGAACACATGCATATTCTTCCCAACTATATAATTCTAGATTCAGTCCCACTGCATGGCACCTTGGCAAGTGTCTTCAGCTATAGCCTTAGGCTAACCAAAGCTGAAAGCCCATCATGTTTGTGTGTGTGTTATTTCTTTACTGCCCACAAGGGGCTACACACAGAGGGGACAAACAAGGACAGACAAACAGATTAAGTCGATTATATCGACCTCAGTGCGTAACAGGTACTTATTTAATCGACCCCGAAAGGATGAAAGGCAAAGTTGACCTTGGCGGAATTTGAACTCAGAACGTAGCAGCAAACGAAATACCGCTAAGCATTTCGCCCGGCGTACTAACATTTCTGCCAGCTCGCCGCCATCTTTGTGTGTGTGTGTGTGTGTGTGCACGTGCATGTGTGCATGCATGTGTGTCTGTTTGTGTTTGTCCCCCACCGCCAACTGACAACTGTGTATTTACATCCGTGTAACTTAGCACTTTGCCAGAAGAGACCAACAGAATAAATACCAGGCTTTACAAAAACATAATAAGTACTGGGCTCAATAATTTCAGCTAAAATTCTTCAAGGTGGTGCCCCAGCATGGTCACAGTCTAATGACTGAAACAAGTTAAAGATAAAAAAAATAAATGATACAAAATATCAGTACGTTCAATAGCTTCTCTTTAGCCCCAAATATTGTGGTGGGAACATACCGCTAATGATAGATGTACGGTGTACAGAGGGGAGGGCTGAAAAGTTCCTGGTTTTGGGTAAAAGAAAATACAGGAGGGTCAGTTAAATATATTCCTCTCTCAGATTCACACACTTATTGCAGTGGTCCTTCAGTTTTCCTAAGCCCAGTAAATGAACTCTGTAATTTTTGGCCCCCAACCACTCCTTTCATGACACTCTTAAACCTAGGAACTTTTCAGCACCACCTCATGTGTGTGCATGTGTATATATATATGTATATATTATTATTATTATTATTATTATTATTTATGCGACCTTTTAAAGCCTAACCAGGCTCATGGGCCCAGTTCCCGGTTTCTATGGCGTATGTGCCCCCCCCCCCCACCACTGGCTGGACGGGACACCAGTCCATTGCAGCATTGCTCAAGAAACAGGAAGAAAGAGTGAGAGAAAGTTGGGGGTGAATGAGAAAGTTGAGGCAAAACAGGGGTCGCCATGACCCCCTGCTGGAGCCTTGTGGAGCTTTTTAGGTGTTTTCACTCAATAAACACACACAACACCCAGTCTGGGAATCAAAACCGCAATCCTCTGACCGCGAGTCCGCAGTCCTAACCACTGGGCCATTGCATTTCCACACATGCATGCATACACACACACACACACACACGCACACACACACACACACACACACACACACATATATATATATATATATATATATATATATATATATATATATATATATATATATACACATATACACAAGAGAATTTTTAATGCAATCAATACTCCATGTATAGTACAACTGTTTTTTTTTGCTCGTTTATGAGCTAAGGAGTAATAAAAAAATTTTTGTAAAAGATAAAAATTTCAGTTGTCAGTACTTTACATCCAAAAACGAAATCGTGCTTACAGTGGATACAAAGTACTGACAAATGAAACTTTTATGTTCTACAAAAAAATTTATATACATATATATATATATATATATATATATATATATATATATATATATAAATAATATACAAGGAGGTGCAGAAAAGTTCCTAACTTTGTGTAAAAGAAAATACAGGAAAATCAGTTAATTATGATTCTATTCAACATATTCCCCTCTCAGATTCACCCACTTATTGGAGCAGTTCTTCAGTTTTTCTAAGTCCTGTAAAAGAACACAGAAGGTTAGGCCTCCAACCAGGCCTTTCATGATACCCTTAAAGTCAGGAACTTACCTTATCTCCTTACCTGTCTCCTCTGTGATCATTTTTATAATCTACACACACACAACAAACATATGAAACAAACTCAGCAGTGGAGAGAGTAAGTCAATGAGAAAGGTTTTATGTAGTCATTCAACCTGCAAGAAACAGCAGCCGAGGTACCTTCTCATTGCATGCTATATTAACGAATCTTTTTAACATTTTTTGTTGAAATTCACTGCCGTTGTTTCAATTAATTTTGAAAAATAACAAAGAATTTAGTAAAATGACTTTGTCATTATGAAGCTGGTGTTGGGAATATACCTTGAATGAAATTTTGAAGGAGGATTTTAATTTAGATCAATTTTAAAAAAGAAATTTGTTTTTTGTTATCTTGGATAGGCTGGAATCATAAAGAAAAAAATTAAAGAAAGTACACAAGGCATTGAATAATATGGTTTTACTATGCTATGTTTGGGACACAGATAGGGTTATAAGTCTACTTCATCAGAGTTTATCTGGGAGCAAAAGGTAAATGATAACAACAACAGGTACAAAAAAAATTGGACATTAAATAAAACATTACATAACCAAATTCCAACCCATATTATTAACCACAGTAGAGGTGCCAAACTGACAGAATCAAATGCACAGCAGCATTTTGCCCATCTTTTGTGTTCTATCTTTTACATGTTTCAATCATTAGACTGTGGCCCTCCTGGGGCACTACCTTGAGGAATTTTAGCCAAACTAATTGACCCTGGTACTTATTTTCTTTTTTAAGTTTGGTACTAATTATATTGGTGTCTTTTACCGAACTACTAAGTTAAGGGCACGTAAACGCACCAACACCTGCTGACAAGTGGCGGTGGGGGAAAGACGTTGACACAAAAACATCATCATAATCAGCATCATCATCATCCTGTAAGGTTCGTTTTCCATCCTAGCATATATATATATATATATATATATATGTGTCAAACTTTTTTCAGTTTTTGTCTATCAAATCCACTCACAAGGCTTTGGTCAGTCCAAGGCTACAGTAGAAGACACTTGCCCAAGGTGCCATGCAGTGGGACTGAACCTGGAACCATGTGGTTGGGAAGCAAACTTCTTACCACACTGCTACGCCTGTGCCTATCTTTACATTCTGAGTTCAAATTCCACCAAGGTCAACTTTTCCTTTCATCCTTTCAGGGTCAATAAAGTAAGTACCAGTTCAGCACTGGAGTCAATATAATTGATTATTCCTCTTCCCACCAAATTTCAGATCTTGTGCCTTTAGTAGGAAAAATTATTAACCAACATACGCTAGAATATGCAGCAGGGTTCACTGCTAGGTAGATACTCGATACATTACATATGAACAAACATCTGGAACATTATACATGTGTGGATTACAACTTTGTTTTTCAATTAACTCCATGCACGCCATGGTTCTGATCAATCAGAGAGGACTTGAGGATATACAATAACATCAACATTAACTTTAATTAATTTCAGTTTATGAAGGAAAGTCTAAGAATGAGAAGAACTACAAATCCCATTCAATGAAACTGCCTCTTCCTTTAAAATAAGGACCATGTTTTAAGTTTGAAATACAAAGAAAGCATATCTCACAATGAAGACAGAATGACCACAAAACCATTGGCTGAGTGTTTCGTTTGCTCATGTAACTTACCTCTTCTCTATAAAACTATAATAGAGATGCAGGTGCAGCTGCGTAGTAAGAAATTTGCTTCCCAACTACTTGGCCCTGGGTGCAGTCCCACAGCATAGTACAAGCAAGTGTCTTCTACTATAGCTCTGACCTGACCAATGCTTTGTAAGCGGATTTAGTAGATGGAAACTGAAAGAAGCCCATTGTGTATGTGTGTGTATGTATATGTGTATGTGCATGTGTGTGTGTGTGTGCATGGACATGTGTGTGTGGGCTTGTGTGTGTGTGTGTGTGTGCACACTTGTGTCTCCTAGTCTTGATAATGCATGATAGTTGTAAAGGAGTGTCACTGTCATACAAGCAGTGTCATTCATTGCTAATATTCTGCCAGATTATGTCTTGCACAGGGAAATATAGCTTTACTTAGAAACAGGTGAGGGTTGGCAAAAGATCTCAAAGATCTCCTTTAGAGCCATGCAAACATGAAAAAGTGGACATTCAATGATGATGATGATGATGATGATGATGACGATGACGACGACGACGACGACGACGACGACGACGACGACGACGACGACGACGACGACGACGACGACGACGACGACGATGATGACGACGATGATAGTGAGGATGACAGTGATGATGTTGATAATGACGATGATGATGTGTATGCATATAATTTCTTCACCA